>NW_007732569.1:24206-29291 GCF_000696425.1 Galeopterus variegatus | reverse complement strand
CTGTTCTTCAGATTGCATAATCTCTATCAATCTGTCTTCAAGTTCACTAATTTTTTCTTCTGACAGTTCTAATTTACTGTTGAGGTCCCTAGAGTGAATTTTTCATTTCAGTTATTGTATTTTCCTACTCCAGACTTTCTATTTCATTTTTTAAATGATTTCTCTTTATCATTCTCTATTTGATGGGAAATTCTATCTCTTTATCATACTCTATTTGATGGAAAATTGTCTTTTTTTTTTTTTTTTTTTTTGCTGGCCAGAACAGGGATCAAACTCCAGACCTTGGTGTTATCAGCACCACACTCTAACCAACTGAGCTAAACAGCCAGCTCATATCTTCCCTTAATCATGGTTTCCTTTAGTTCTTTGCATATATCTATAATGGCTACTTTAAAGTCTTTGTCTGACATCTGACCACTCTCACAGGCAGTTTATGTTGCCTACTATATTTATAGTATATGAGTTTTCCTGTTTCTTTGCACGCATTATAAAGGAATTTTTGCTGGTAATTGGACACTTTAGGTAATGCGAGTATATGGTAGCAACTCTGGGTAAATACACCCCTGCTCTGGGACTTATAATTATTTGCTTGTTTTTTTAATGGCTGGCTGGATTATTTTAGTCAAGTCTGCTTCTCCTCTGCAGTGTTAAACCTCTGACATTGTTCCTCAAGGGGTTTCAGCTTTGCATATGTATGCCCACAGTCACTCTAGTATGATAGTGGTTTTGGCAGGACTGTCACTTGCTCTGACCATACCTTGCTGTTAAGCTATACTAATTGCCAGTTGATTGATGCATTGTTTTCAACGAGGTCCTCATGCCTAACAATTTAGACACAGACAATCCAACAAATTCAGATTCCTTTGAAAAAGTAGTTCTCAAGGTCAGTGTTTGAAATTTGCTCTGACCCCAGGTGGGTTCCTCCAACCGATCTCTTTCCTAGGTTCTCTGCCTCTTCCCACAAGCCAAAATTTCTGAGTCAAGACTCTGGAGCTGGTGGTGGAGACAATGGCACATTCTCTCTGAGAGATACCCTCGCTTTAGGAGCTGAGTACTCACTGGGGGTCAGGGAGGGTAGAAGGTAGACAGTAGCCTCTAATTTTTTCAGTTTGCTTCACCCACACTACAGCCATCACTTCACAGGCAAGATTAAGGACAATCAGGGCCCCAGTATTCTCAGCAGTGCCACACCCAAAAATAAAGCTTACATCTCATGAGTGGGGGCTGGGCAAAAGAAGGGAAATCCATCTCTCAGCCACACTCACTCAGAACTTAGCCTCATCAACAGGTAGCAGACGCAGTCTGATAAAGGCTGATGTCCTGCCTCCCAGAGGACAGCCTTCTGACTGGGAGCCAGAGGGAGAGGGAGCCCTGTGTTCTTGGCTGCAATAGGAAGGGAAATCCATCTCTCAGCCACACTCACTCAGAACTTAGCCTCATCAACAGGTAGCAGAGGCAGTCTGATAAAGGCTGATGTCCTGCCTCCCAGAGGACAGCCTTCTGACTGGGAGCCAGAGGGAGAGGGAGCCCTGTGTTCTTGGCTGCAATAGTCTGGAGTGGAGTTTCCATCTCGCTGAGTTAGATAGTGGGACAGAAGGAAGTGGGTCTCAGTTCAGATACCCCAGAGTCTTGCTATTCTTACCAAAACATAGATTTTCTTGAATAAATGTTTCTTCATTTACTTAATACTTAAATATTATCAAGACCATTTCCAGAGACATTAAATGGTGTGGTTTTTTTAAAATATGGTTTTCTCCAGTTTTTCTGGGGAGCAGGTCAGCTGAGCTCTTCTTACTGTCATGCCAGAAGTCCCTCTGGTCAATTGATTAATAAAGGCGGCAAAGTAATCAATGAGGAAACCAGAGTCTTTTTCAAAAAATTGCTCTGAACAATGTATATGGAAAAAAATGAAACTTGACTCTTCTTTATACCATATACAAAATAATTTGAAGTGAATCATAGTCTAAAACTGTAAAACTTCTAGAATAGAACATAGGAACATAGGAGGAACTCTTTGTGACTGTGACTTTGGGAAGCAAAGATTTCTTTGCTAAGACACAAAAAATTGTTAATTTAAACTTCATCAAAAAAATTTTAAGTTTGTCCTTTAAAAGATACTGTTAGAAAAACTAACAGGCAAGCCACAGAATGAGAATAACTTTACATACTATAAATCTGATAAGGAACTTGTTTTCAAGCTATATAAAGAATTCTTTCAACTCATAAAACAATACAGCTTAAAAATGGGCAAAAGTTTGAACAGATGCTTCACCAAAAAAGATATGCAAATGGCTAATAAGCAAATGATATGATGTCCAATATTATTAATCTTTAGGGAAATGTGAATTAAAATCACAATGATATAGCACTATATACCTATTAGAATAGCTAAAATTAAAAAGACTGATGATACCATACATGACAAAGGTGTGGAGCAACTAAAATATTTATATGTTGCTGGTTGGAAAATAATATGGTACAAAAACTTTGGAAAGCAGTTTGGAAATTTCTCTAAAAGTTAAACATAAAGGTAACATACAAGTAAAATGCTTCAATCCCACTCCTACATGGTTACCCAAGAGAAATAAAAACACAAAGACTGGCATGCAAATGTTCATAACTTTATTAATTATAGCCAAAACCTGGAAACAACCTAAATGTCCATCAACAGGTAAATGGATAAACATGTTGTGGTATATCTATACAATGAAATACTACTCAGTAATAAAAGGAATAAACGTATCAGTGAAAGAAGCCAGGCACAAAAGACTGTACAATTCTATTTATATGAAATTCTAAAAAAGACAAAATTACGGTGTTAGAAAACAAGTCTGTCTCTGCCTAGGGGTGGGACTATTGATGGGAATTGACTGCAAAGGGGCATGAGGGATCTTTTGGGGAATGATGGAAATATTCTTTATCTTTACTATGGTTTTAATTACATTACTATATACTTGTCAAGCTCATCTAACTGTACCTTTAAAATAGGTGAATTTTATTACATGTAAATTACACCTCAGTAAACTTTTATTTTTTTAAAAAAAGAGCCATGGAAGGAAAATATTAAATAGTTTAATAGTGGCAAAAAATCAGGGAGATGGAGACACTCAGTCTTCATATATATTTAGTAAACTAACATACTGGATATCAAAGATTCTGAAATTATGTGAGATATCAACTGAAAATGTTCTTTTGTCAATCATTTTCATTCACTTACAAAACTAACATTTCTCTTAAGACAGATTTCTGAAACTATTTCAGGAGGGTGTTATTATTCCTTGCTCACTAAAAAAACAAAAGAGGGAGAATGTTGATATATCAAGGCTAACAAGACTAGGATAAATTAGCATTTCATTCAATAAATATTCACTTATTTCCTCTCCTTCAGTAAGAACATACTTCCCACCCCCATCACCTTTATGCTTGACCATGTGTCTTGCTTTGGCGAATGGTATATTGGCATGCCGGATGTTTGCATGTGCTTGCATGGCCTATCTTGCACTTGAACTCCTGTGATCAAGATGCAAGCACAACCCATGTACCTGGTAACCCTGTAGATTAAACTTGAACTTTACTGAGGAGTAAACCTAAACTTGCCTCAAAGCCTAAAATTGAACCACAGTCTACAGCAGAGCCACTTATGAATTAGAAAATTAAAAGCTTGCCATGATATGACAATGAATTTGGTGGAGGTTTTTCCTACAACATTACTGCAGTAATAGTTGGCTAACACAAAGCTAATATTTGTGGAGAAATTACAATGTTCTAAGCACTGAGCTAAAAACTTTATATGTACTACCCATTTAATCATCACAATAACTATAAGAATATTTCTCATTGTCACTTTTTAATATATGATAAAACTGAAGTGCTAAGAGGATAATTGCATTATCCAAAGTCTCATAGGTAATAAGTGAACAAGTAGTATTTAAACCCAGGATGTTAAAACTCTAGTACTCACCCTCTTATGCGTTGTGTTCTATTTGTTAGATGGAGCATTTAATCAGTGCCCCAAATATAACAACACAGTGAATGTTATCAGTATTTTTAAAAGAAAACTACCCAAGATATTATTTTCCATATGTAAGAAAGTAACTTACTATCAGACTGCAGTGAATGCACTGACTATCAAGACCAACTTAAATTTTAAAATTTTATTCTACTTGGGCTGCTAAATAATGGTTAACACTCTTCATTTCCTTTTCCTCCACCTAACCTGACAATCTTCACACCCGCATCTAAACAACCATCTATTTACTCAACCCCAACTCTTGGTTTGTCAGTGGCTGGAGAAACCGCACTGCCTTGACTTCATTACAAGGTTACTATTGATATGCTGATGGACCCTCCATATTGCTTTGCAAAATTGTGCTTATCTATGTCAATTCCCTCTTTCATTCTCCACAATAACACTTCCAAACTTTAATCACTACTGTTAGTCATCATTTCAGTATCATTGGTCACAGAGGTGACCAGTTTCACAGAGAACAAATATTTAATGAGGCATTAAATTCTCGATTTTTCCTCTTTCAGCGTCATACTTACCTTTACCTCTCATTACCCCTTACTCTCATGTCTCTGATGACTAATCACACCCCTCTACTTTTAATTCTCTTCCTTCCTATACTTTGCTCTATAGATTTAACATCTTCCTTTTTTCTTGTTCCTGGGAAATTTACCTACTCATTTCTCCCACATCTTCAACCAACCTTCCCACAAATCTGATTCCTCTACAAACTACCAAATGATATATTTCTTTGCTTTCACTATTAAACTTCTTGACAAAGTAGTCTACATCAGCTATCTTCACTTTTTCACCTTCAGTTCATTACTTAATGCAGTGCAATGTGGTTTCCCTTTCTCTGAACTTTACCAGAACTATTCTCTCAATTGACACTGACAGTTTCCAAATAGCCCCAGTCAATGGTCTCTCAGTTATCATCCTAACCAAGCTGTCATTTTAAATGATGCTCTTTTTTTTGTTTGTTTGTTTTGGTTGTTTTTTTTTTTTTTTCCTTTTTGTCCTTTTTTACTGACCGGTAACGGGATCACAACCCTCAGTGTCGCGCCTGCACCGGGGACCGG
>NW_007732569.1:21344-23571 GCF_000696425.1 Galeopterus variegatus | reverse complement strand
GATCCGAACCCTCGGCAGGAGCACCGCCGCGCTCCCAAGCGGCGCACTCTCCAGTGCGCCATCGGGCCGGCCCTTAAATGACGCTCTTGACTACACACATCAACTCCATCCCTGCAGACCCACTCACACCTAACTGCTCTTCCTCTTGTGTTCTCTAATATGATTACTGGTGCCACTATTCATTGAGTCACCCAACCTAGAAGTCTAAAGGTCATCCTAGTCTTTTCTTTCCTCCACCATATTATAGCATTTTAATAGCTCCAATAGTATAATTACTATCTTAGTTCAGCCCTCATAATCTCTCAGTTGGATTATTCAAAAAGTCTACTAACCTGTATTTTAGAATCCAGTCTAGCACATATTCAATCTACCCTCCACACTCTTAAAAATAATCATTTAAAAATGCAAATTTAATCAGGTGACACCTCTACTCTCTTTCCCACACCTTTCGTCCATGCTTAAAACCCTTCAGTAAGTATTCAATGGGTATCTACTAAAGATGGCGGATAAGGAACAAAATACATTGTTAGGAAATACAAGGTATTTTCATGGTTATCTCTACAGCATCATCTCCCAGTCACCTCCCTACACCACATCGCTTGTATCTTACATTCCATTTATATACAATTTCTTTCCTAGTATAAGTTATGTTGTTTAACGTCTTGATACTTTTTGTTGTACTGCTCTCTCTATGTGAAATACTATACATACTCCTCAATGTAAAATGCTATCCATGCTCCTTCCTCAGTCTGACCAAGAAAAACCTAATGTCTTTCAATACTCAAATTAAACATCAACTCCCTGGGAAGTTTTTTTTGCACCCTGTCTCCTACCCATTTTAATTGCCTTTTTGTCCCCCCACTATATCTGTACATATGTCTATAGCAGCATTTGCTTTACATGCCTGTCTCTATCAACTACATTTTAAATTTCTTGGGAATCATATTTTAATTACCTATGTATCCCCAGTGCTTAGCATTATATGCAAAACATTGTATGTACTTAATATATATTTTCTTAAAATTCTCTTTTCCTTGGTTCCTTTAACATTACCCTTTACTATTTTTCTTCCCACCTGCATAACCCTTTTCAGGTTCTTTCTTAAGTTCTTTTCAGCTTCTCAAGTCTCTGTTCTTTCTTCATGTTTAATTCTACCAACTCAACTACCCTACACAGTCTTGTCTAGACATCATTATGTCCAATTACCAACTATTGATCAATAGTTTATAAATTTTAATCCACAACACCCAACCTCTACTTCTACTCTAAGCTACAGTCCCATAGACATTCTAGAACTGTCAATAATTATAGCTCATTTACTGAAAGACTTCATGCCAGCAATTGCTCTAGATGTGTACTAGAACACATCCTTTAAGTATGTGTTCCCATTTAGCCATCACAGCAATCCTGTAAAATAGTTACAAGTATTCCTCTTTTAGGATAAACAGAGATGTGGAATTTACATAATTTTCCCAGTGTCATATAGTTAGAAGGTACTACTGCTGGAACTTAAGCCCAGATCAGTGACAGTCCATTTTACTACAATATTTACTACTCTACCAGACTATTTTAAATCAATATGTTCAACACTTATTTTATTATTTCCAAACCCAAATCACTCCTGCCTCTATGATTCCTACCTCCATTCACGTCATTACTATTACCAGCAACAATACAGAAGTCTTCCAAGTCATGTATAATTCTTCCATCTAATTTCCCCATATTCATTTGGTCACTAAGCCGCATTATATGTCGGAAAGTCTCTGGAATCTCTGTCTCTTTACTGCAGTATTTCAGTAGCTGTCTTGCTGTTCTCCACAGTTGCTGCCCTCTCCAACTCCAACTCATCTTCCATTTCTTTAAGAGTTTTCTTTCTAAATGAATGTGACTGACCTCTGGATAATATGGCTAAATACAAGCAATTCTCTTCTCCACTTCCTAAGACTTCAATTAAATTGATCAGTGAAACTATTAAAAAATAGGGTGACCAGTACTGGAAACTACAAAAAAATGACATTCTCACACCAGAAAGTTGAAGACCTTTTGCAAGTTATAGTGCCAACAGGACTTAATTGAAGGAAGGATTGGCCTAAGCCAATACTCCTTAGTTTTAAGAAGTAAACTTGTCGGGCCGGCCCGGTGGCGCACTGCTACAGTGTGCTGCTTGGAAGCGTGGCAGCGCTCCCGCCGAGGGTTCGGATCCCACATACAGACCGGCCGCTCACTG
>NW_007732569.1:18377-21274 GCF_000696425.1 Galeopterus variegatus | reverse complement strand
GGTCCGGTACGGGCATGACACTGAGGGTTGCGATCCGTTGCCGGTCACGAAAAAAGACAAATAAAAGGAAAAAAAAAAGAAGTAAACTTGTCTGGAAAGCAAATAAAGAGAAGCAGCAGATTGCCACAAATATGCTCAGAGTTGGAGATGTGAGGCTGAAGGTGAAAGCAGACTGTGAAGCAACTAGGTGATGCAATATAGTATTGTGGCTGAGAGCCCAGGTGCACATTAGATAACAACTCCATGTCCTCCAAGCTATAAGGGCATATATCAAGTTCTTTGGGTGGTCTAAGGACACCTCCTCCTGGACTTCAGGCAAAGGTTAGGAACCATTTCACTCGCCCAATTTGGGGAGGGTATTTATACACTCTAGCATCTCTCTCCAAAATTTCTCTCCCAATCTCTAATCTCCTGGACTTTTACAATCTCTATATCTTTCAGGGGTATAAATGCTGTCTGACCAATTCCACACTAATTTTATCAATTCTAAATCACTGTGGCCTTCAACCTCACTTTGGAGTATGGCATCTATGGGGCTTCAAAAGAAACTTCCATCTTAATATCCTTTTACATTAATTGTCTGGGTAATGTTTCTGTTTGTGGTAGGTTTGGGGGAGGGGCAAAAAAATTACTCAAAGGCAAGACTAAAACTCCGTCCAAAATCCTTTTATCTTTAAATACCCTCTGAAGTTAGACTGGCTGATTCAAATCCTGACTTCAACTACTAGTTGTGTGAGCTCTGCAAGTAATTTAAGCATCCTAAGCCTTGGTTTCTTAATCTTTAATATATGAATAATCATAGGTCTTCATAGGGTTATTTTAAGGACCAAATAAGATGATATAAATAAAAGTACTTATTGAAGCCCGTAAGATCCTTTGAGAACTGCCTCTTCACGTCTCTTTGACCACATCATCGGCTACTGCTCTACCCCTCACTTGAGCCAGGCACCGTTTCACTTCGAGACTTCTGCTATCGCTTCTTTCTCCTCTCCCTGGAATACTCATCCCTCAGATAACTGATGGCTAACTTCTCCACCTACTTCAGGCCCTTGCTCTAATGCTACCTGTTCAGTTAGATCTTCTCTGAGCATCCCACTAAGGCTTAAACCCCTCATTCTACCTCCGCTGCTCCCTCTACCCCTTTCCAGTCTTATTTTTCTCCATAGTACTTATTATCTTCTATCATACCATGTGCTTTCATATTTTTATTTTATTTTCTGTCTCTCCCTACTTAAATGTAAGTTCCATGAAGGACACTGTCTGGCATACAAGACCTAGTCAATAAATATAGGCTATTAATATAATAAAAGATATTATAATGCAGAACCTCTCTGAAATATTCCAGGCATCAGACCCAGCAGTAGCAGCACTGTTCCTACCTTATACACAGCATGCCACACAAAAAGGTGTGTCACTCAAGAAACGTTACTGGCCAATATGCAACTAATAATGTAAAATCACAAGTAAAGAATCAATGTCACAGTAAGATAAATAGTTAAAATCAAGTTAATTTTGAAAATAGGAAAAAAGCACTTCAATACTAAAATGCATTCTTTAAGCCACATTGAAGAGAAAACTGAATAAAACAAAAGTAAGCAATAACAAATGGAAACAAATAAAGATGGAATTGTGACAAGAAGGTGCTTATCACATCAAAACCACTGGAAAAGAACAAAAACCAAGCTTTTTGCCAAAGAAAACCAAATCAGTTAGGTAGAATACAGTGTTAAATTAGTAAAACTTAGAAAAATGATTATAAATGAGAAAAGAAAAATATATAATTACTGTAAGATTTCTAGCTTGTGCAATTGTTTACATGGCAATAACCTTAGCTGAATTAGAATTAAGTGCAGAAAAGGACAGGTTGAGTTAGGTTTTAGAAATGTTGAACTTTGGATGCCTGAAAACTGTAGGTAGGCACTCCTGAGCTGAAGTTGGAAATACAAGTATAAATATGGTACTCAAGAGAAGGTTGTGATATAGAACTGAGGATCTCTGACATATAGTGGTAGTCTGAGTCATAAGAGTAGAGAGATCACCAAAGTATAACATATAAGTTTAGAGGATAATTCAACAAAGAAATATTTGACAAAAGAGAGAAAAAGAAGTGTGCTGCCACAAATAGCAAAGGAGAGAAAAGATGCCAGAAAGAAATGCCTAAAAAATGAACACTGGCAAAAATTAGTCTTGTTAGATAAGAACTAGAGAGGTTTTACTGCGCACATTTCCCTACATTTATCCTCTATTCCAACAAAACCACTCATCATTCTCCAGATACACCTGTCCTTTTCCTTTAGTTACTCTCTCCCTGACACATCTTCCCCAGTGTCTGCCAGTTACTCATTTCCAATCTTCAAAATCCAACTCAAATATTTTCCTCCAATATACTACGTTACTTGGCTCCACTTGTATAGGGTTAATAATTTGTTCCAAGTAGGTAGAAAAGATTGTTCCAAGGGTGATGTATCCTCGACTCTAAAATCTCAGTCTCAATACCGATACCTGTACTGAGAGAAAGGAGGCTGAATGAGAATGAACGACAACCACAAACAGCATATCTAAATTTTCCTTGAAGTTTAGAGAGAGTCATAAAAATATTACAGGATGTCCAAACATGAGTCATACAGACACACTTTGTTAACATACTGGAGGACATAGCTGAAGCTATAAATATTGAGGCTGGGCATGGGCTGCTAGTGAGTTAGCATGAAAGTGCCATGGTATATGAGAAACTGGGCACATATCATGTGTCACCAGTACAGTCTTTTTACCACACTGATTCGAGTAGCAACGAATGCTGCCTAGATAATAATCTGTTCTTATTTTTTACTTAAACTAATTTTTCTTTGAAAAGGTAATATATGGGCCGGCCCGGTGGCGCACTGCTACACTGCGCC
>NW_007732569.1:11822-17923 GCF_000696425.1 Galeopterus variegatus | reverse complement strand
TAATTTTTCTTTGAAAAGGTAATATATGGGCCGGCCCGGTGGCGCACTGCTACACTGCGCCACTTGGGAGCGCGGTGGCACTTCCGCCGAGGGTTCGGATCCCACATACAGACCGGTTCCCGCTCACTGGCTGAGCGAGGGGCGGGCGCAGCACCGAGGGTTGCGATCCCAATGCCGGTTCCAGTCCGGTACGGGCGCGACACTGAGGGTTGCGGTCCGTTGCCGGGCATGAAAAAAGACAAAAAGGAAAAAAAAAAAAAAAAAGAAAAGGTAATATATGAATGTGGTAAACAAAAAAATACATACAAGGCAAAATACATGCAATAAAACGGGCTCCCTCTCCAGAGTCAGCCACTATGGAATTTTATAAATATTTACAGAAATATTCAATGAACCGTTGAGTACCTCAGTCTGTCTTCTAGCCTGGTGATCCCAAAAAGACTACAACTACTTGAAGAGACCTTCTTTGAACTAAAACAAACATGGCCACATAGATTTTTCTGGATATATTTCATCACTCACACTGAGAAGTTTCTTAGGGTCAGAGCCTGTATCTTACATATCTTTGCATTCCCAAAAGGTATAACATACCTTAGCAGAGAAAAATGCTTACTTAATGAAGTAATAAAGTCACAAGAATGATAGATTCTTTAAATTTTCATTAAAAAATTGGAGAATACAGAAATTATATGGCAAGTAGAAAAAAGTAAAATTAGTTTTTGAAACCTGCTTAATTTTGAACTGTTCTTTCCTACGTTTTTCCAGTTGAAAAAGGTAATCGAGTTGAAGTTTTAATTTAAATATACTGAGCAAAATACGTTATTAAATAACATATCTAAATATGTGTAAATATCTAAATAAACAGCAATCTAAAAATTGGTTGCTAAACATCAGAAATCAAAGACTACAAACTGTGACAACAACTTATATGCATTTCATTATAATATTTTATGATTTGTAAGTTAAACCATACATTTGCATGCTGGTTTAGAAAAAAGTGCCAAAACAGGCTGAGTGCATTAAGAATTAGATTTTGTAATTTGACTTAGGGAAAAATACGACAAGGACTACAGTATGGGCGATAGAAAATTTTAAATTTTAAAAACCTAAGTATTTTGCTGTTTACTAAATTGATAAAAAATCAAGCCAGCATAATATAAATTAAAATGCACACTAGCACTTAAGCTCTTATTCTTGCATTGCTTTTTTTTCCCAATTACCAATATTAGAAGCTACTTCCCAGAATATTTTCACATCGTTGTACATTTCCAGGCAATGGCTATCAAAGTCTTCCTTTCTCTAAACTGGCCAAGAAGTCTCAATAAGTTATTTTGACCTCATACTACTCTATCAGCATCCTCTAAGTGCTTTCCCTATTTTATAGCCTAGTGGGCAAAAACTGTGCCTTAATTATTAGGATAGTGTCTGATTTAAGTAACCTCTTCTAAGCAGGTACTTACAGTAAACGATGATTATCAGAACTTCTGTACAAAATGGACTTCTACTATTGTAAGACTATAGATATGGGAAAAAACTTTTGTCCCAAGCATAACAAACTATTGAGGGTCACCTAAAATAATAGAAGACTAAAGACAAAGACCTATGAGTACCTATGGGTATTGTTTCATTAATTTTAACATATATGCAATTTACCACTAACCTAATTTAGTCTCTAATTCTTTATAAAGTGACTTCTAAGTATGATCTTTATCTTCATTATTAATATACTTTTACAAGTCTACTTCTAAAACCAAATCTATTTCAAAAACCAGTTTTTTGGAAAGACATCATCTTTTCTTTCAGAATAAAATTTACAATACAACTTTAACTTTCTATAGATGGAGAGGAAAAGAGGTCTAATAAAGTACATCTTATTCCAGTACAAATAGGAACCTGTATGTGGCAATAGAAGTACATTTATGCTGAATAATTTTAAAGTTTTATGTGGCTTTATTATGCTATTTTCTACTCCTGTGGGACTCTGACAGCAGGTGAACCATTTGTCACCAACTATAAAAAATTATTAACTAAAGTAACAACACCACAAAAACTAAGCTGGTATCTAACAGATGTATTTTATGGCCATTTCCCAAGATGACCACTATTAAAATATGAAGTAGTGCTAATTTCAACTAAAGTTCTCTATATTGAACTATGTCTTAGAGGAATTCTAAAGCTCCAATGCATCTGTAAATAATGGGTTTTGGAAAAGCTTCATATACCTTCATAACTTCCTCAGCTTTAATTGTGTTGATTCTGAAAGGTATATCATTAACAACCATAATGAGAAAAATTATTGCCTAAGGCCAATGGTGACACCAGAAAAATATTAAAATACCTGTAAAATAAAATAAGAGAATAACAAAAGAGGGAGAAAAGGAGAGAAAGGGTTTCAAATGGATTAATTTTTACTTAAAAAATTACACAAATAGGTTAATTTTTCCTTTTTAAGAGCCAGTCATATGACACCTCAATGTAACATTTCTTAACATAGACTAAATAGTATTGAATTTGGTGTGAGGCACAGATTCCCTGGACTCGATCAAGAGAAGTTCCTAACTTAAAGTATAAGGCCACTGTTAAAAGCTTCACTTCCGACTATGAACCCCAAGAAAGAATGCAAACTCCAAAGCAGTCTTCACTCTGTCCTCCTTAAGTCCCTATGGCCACCGCTCCACATTCTGATTAACTTCTGAAGGAGATTTTGAAATCAGCAAATATAACACTATAGCTACAGGTGTTCCTTCTAAATCTGCTTAGTTCTTCTTTCTTCAGTAGTATAACTAAGTCAAAACTGCCTAACCTCCCAAATAAACATTCTATCCCTGAAAGAGTAGAAGCCTTCAAATGAAAAAAATATAAATAAAACAAACAGTAACTTAAGAAGATGCTTAAGACGCATCTTTAAGAACTCAAGAAGCCCTCCTAATGAAAGGACAAATGTTTATCATGGAGTTCCTCACGAAAAGAGTATAACCCTTAAATTAAAAAAAAACCTTCAAAGTATTAATAGATATTACAATATCTAATTAAATAAACAAAGAGAACAATAAGAAAATGTAAGATAAATGATTACTGCAATTGTGTGAGTGCATATGCATAGAGTCTGGAATATGCATAACACACAAAAACAAAAATAGCTGTGTTAGAGTGATTAAATTTGTGAATCTTCTGTTTGTTTTCTAATTTTTCTTTAGTATTGTTAGATAACAGTTCTCAACATGGCAACCTCTATTGCCATCTATTGTAACATTCATGTGGAATAGTTTGTGGTTGATGAACTTTAAGTTTGTTAAGGAAAAAAGAGTAAAACTTCAGTCAGTTCCTTGGATGTGTGTTTTACTTTTAAATCATAAGGAAAATTACCAAAAAACTAAGGTCAGTGGTCATATCAGAAATTTGGTAAAATAATTGTACCCATGATATGTTTTAGAGAAATAGGACAATTCTCTCCATCTATAGCTATCATACAACACAATTATTATATATATTGTAATAAATATATATTAATATATAAACAATAATAATATTAACATCATATTTTGTATAGAGCTTCAAGCACATAAAGGTCCTTAAAGACATGAAAAGTGATTTACCATAATGTTCAAGAGCGTAGCTGCTAGAACCAAACAACCAGTCTGTATCTAAGCCATTCAATTTGCCATCTGTATGACTCTGACAAATTATATAACTTCTCTGAACCTCAATTTCCTTCTACAAAAGGGTGATAATTGTAGTACTTCTTTTACAGAGATGAAGCAAAGGTTAATGAGTTAATACACGTAAACATCTGTGTTTAGTCCACCATTTTCAACCAGAAGTCTCTGGTATAGTACTTTTTTAAAACTTTCGGTATACAGAATAATCCTATTACACAAAGGAAACTTACGTGCCTTTCATAGTGTTGACAACTAATAACTAATTGTTATCGAATACAGGGATATTCAACTAATAATTAACAAATTTTTAATGTGCTCCAGCATAGTGATAATGAAAAACAGCCCTATGATGCAGATTTATTTAAGCCCATAAATTCCCAAATAAGTTCGAATGAATATGTGTTTTATTTTTATTTTCGGAATAATCAATTAAGAAAACAATGATATAAATAATCATACTCATTAGTGAATATTTTAAAAACCTTACAGGGTAAACCAAAGGAGCACACACTGTGGTGCTGAGATTGACGAGTAGACTTCTGATTCTGTTCACTCAATCAATTCATTTCTCACCTGAATACTGCTAGCCATGGTGGCAGTTTTCAACATTAGACAGTTGTTAAACGTGTCTAATCTGAAGTATTATCAGCTAACTTACACCATAAAGGACCAATGATTAAAGACAGAAGCCACATCGTTTAAGGAACACTGATGTTGAAATATAATAAACTAATAAAAATCATAAAAATAATAAACACTGCACAAAGTCATCTCAAGATCATCATCAGATTTTATTTTTTTCTTGCTGTTTTCTGATTTTTTTTTTCTTTTTTTTTTTTCCCCTTTTTTTTTGTCTTTTTTCATGTCCGGCAACGGATCACAACCCTCAGTGTCATGCCCGTACCAGACCGGGACCGGCAACGAGATCGCAACCCTCAGTGTCGCGCCCGCACCTCGCTCAGCCAGTGAGCGGGAACCAGTCTGTATGTGGGATCCGAACCCTCAGCAGGAGCGCCTCCACACTCCCAAGCGGCGCACTGTAGCAGTGCGCCACCGGGCCGGCCCTGTTTTCTGATTTTTTTAAATTTTATTTTATTTTATCAATATACAAAGTGGTTGATTATTGTGGTCCATTACTAAAACCTCCTTCCCCCCTTCCTCTTCCACCTCCCTCCCAACAACCTCATATCTATTCACTTGTCATAACAACTTCAAGGAATTGTGATTGTTGTGTCTTCTTCCCTCCTCCCCCCAGTTTAATTGTGTATTTATTTATTTATTTTTAGCTCCCACAAATAAGTGAGAACATGATATTTCTCTTTCTGTGCCTGACTCATTTCACTTAATATAATTTTCTCTAGGTCCATGCATGTTGTTGCAAATGGCAGTATTTCATTCGTTTTTATAGCTGAGTAGTATTCCATTGTGTAGATATACCACATTTTCCGTATCCACTCATCTGATGATGGACATTTGGGCTGGTTCCAACTCTTAGCTATTGTAAATAGTGCTGCAATGGACACTGGAGTACAGGTATACCTTCGACTTGATGATTTCCATTTCTCTGTGTACATTCCCAGCAGTGGGATAGCTGGGTCATATGGTAGATCTATCTGCAATTGTTTGAGGAACCTCCATACCATTTTCCATAGAGGCTGCTCCATTTTGCAGTCCCACCAACTGTGTATGAGAGTTCCTTTTTCTCCTCAACCTCGTCAGCATTTATCATTCACAGTCTTTTGGATATTAGCCATCCTAAGTGGGGTTAGATGGTATCTCAGTGTGGTTTTGATTTGCATTTCCCAAATACTGAGTCATGTTGAGCATTTTTTCATGTGTCTGTTGGCCATTCATATATCTTCCTTTGAGAAATGCCTATTTAGCTCCTTTGCCCATTTTTTAATTGGTTTGCGTGTTTCTTTGTTGTAAAGTTGTTTGAGTTCCTTGTATATTCTGGATATTAATCCTTTGTCAGATGTATATTTTGTGAATAAGGATACAACAAAAAAAAGAAAACTACAGGCCAATATCCTTGATGAATAGAAATGCAAAAATCCTCAATAAAATACCTGCTAATAGAATACAACAACACATATGCAAAATTATACACCATGATCAAGTGGGATTCATCCCAGGGACACAACTTGGTTCAACATATGCAAATCAATAAATGTGATACACCATATCAATAAAATCAAACACAAGGACCATATGATCATCTGAAAAGATGCTGAAAAACATCTGACAAAATTCAACACTTGTTCATGATAAAGACTCTCTACAGAGAGCAGGAACAGATGAAAAGTATCTCAACATAATTAAATCCATATATGATAAACCCACTACCAATATCATCCTGAATGGGGAAAAGCTGAAAGCTTTTCCTTTAAGAACAGGAACCAGACAAGGATGCCCACTCTCACCACTCCTATTCAACATAGT
>NW_007732569.1:9106-10826 GCF_000696425.1 Galeopterus variegatus | reverse complement strand
ATAGAGTTAACCAAGGATGAGAAAAATCTCTATAATGAGAACTACAAACCACTGTTGAGAGAAATTAAAGAGGACACAAGAAGATTGAAAGATATCCCATGTTCTTGGACTGGAAGAATCATTGTGAAAATGTCCATACTACCCAGAGTGATAGACAAATTCAATGAAATCCCATCAAAATTCCAATAACATTTTTTCAGAAATGGAAAAAACTATCCAGATATTTATATGGAATAATAAAGACTGAGAACAGCCAAAGCAATTCTGAGCAAAATAAATAAATAAATAAAGCTGGAGGCATAACACTACCTGATTTTAAACTATAGTATAAAGCTATAATAATGAAAACAGCATGGTACTGGCATAAAAACAAACACATGGATCAATGGAATAGATTAGAAAATCCTGAAATCAACCCACACCCCTACAGCCATCTGATCTTTGACAAAGGCACTAAGCCTATACACTGGGGAAGAGACTGCCTCATCAGACTTTAGATTACATTATTTTGCTCAGAAGTCATTAACAATTTATAAAAATATCTCTAAGCACATCAAAAAACAATATTAAGAGAAAAATGTGGGAGAGATTCTATACACATGGCTGTTCATTTACTGAAAATCAAAGCTCTCCATGTTCAAATTTTCAGACAAGAACAAATAGCAGCCTCAATTTTCTATCTTACAATATAGGAAAAAGCACTAAGATAATTTTTTAAAAACAGTTCACTTTGTATGCACAAAATGTAAACATCAGATTATGAAAGTGTTTTCATGTTATAAACAAATAATAAAATTACAATTTACATAATTAAGAAAGCTCATAAAACATAACCTATCATTTTAGTCTTTTAAAAATCTAACTAAAGTAAATGTCATGTACCATTTGTCATATTGTCAGAAAAATACAAAATTAATTCTTTCAGTAGCTTGTTTTGCCTTTAGAACAGAACCAGCTTATTGTATCAGCTTTACTGATACTCAACTGCTCCACTCTGCTTTTGTAAACATGCTTGCTTATTGCAATGACTACTGTACTGGCTACATGAATGCTGAGAGAACAAAATTTAAAAGAACCCAGAAGAATCTGCCTATATCAACCCTGTAAGACCTAAACTCGAGGCTCAGATTTTGAAGCGCTAGCTCATCTGGGCCCACCGGCATAATAAAATACCTGACTTTCCAGCCCTCTGAGTGCTGACTGCTTCTCTGTTGAAGTCTATTCTGTAACAATATAAATTCACCTTTAATATTAATAATTTTACTTAACTTCATGATACAATGTTTAAGTACTGAAATACAATATATAATTTCTTATCTTTAAAATACATTCTGTAAAAAAGTGACTATAATTTTCTAAACAGTTAATGTTCAAGAAACCAAAGAGAACCATAACAAGGGTTCATGAGCCACATAAGATTGGAAAAGTGTGCTCTTACATGAGCCTCATTATTCCCATTCTACCAGTAATAACAAAAAGACTCAGTAAGGTAAGTAATTTGTATCTAAGGTTACACAGTTGGTGAGTGACAACACTAAACCAGGGCTGTCTGACTCTCAGCTTATTCTGTAAAATCATGATATGGATGAATGAATGAATTCTAGTTTCTAAAGGTTCTTTTTTTTTTCATTAAATTTTTATTTTGTCAATATACAATGTATATGGTTATTATGGCCCATCACTGACAACTCCCTCCCTCCTCCCTCTCTCCCCTCCCCCC
>NW_007732569.1:6704-7368 GCF_000696425.1 Galeopterus variegatus | reverse complement strand
TTGGTTTGCCTACTCTGTGACTGCTCAGATGGCCCTTAGTGTTCTATATGTGTGTTTGCCTGGGGACTTGGGCCTTACCGAGAAGTTTCTTGTCTGGTCAGCTCTGGGAGTTCTCCCTGATCTTTGAGTTCTGGCCCTGGCAGCTGGATCCTGTCCTGCCGGCCCAATAGGGTGTTTGAGATCTGTAAGTCTCTGCCTCACTATCCGGGCATTTCCCTTCTCTGTGTGCACACGATGGGTCCTCCCGGAGGGTGCGTCTTTTTTTCCAAGACTCCTCCTCCTTTGCCCGACCCCTCCCCTCTCTGTGCACTCAGTACAGGGCTGGGGCGTGTCTTCTGCAATCCTCCTCTCTCAGCCCCGCCTGGCCCCGAAGGGGTCTCAGGCCTCCGCCACGGATACTGTGGGTGTTCCTGCGGCCCTGGTCAAGGTCCTCTCTGGGCCTCCCACCCTCCCCCCCGTATTGCGGCCCCCTGTGTGGTTGAGTTATCTCCCACACCAGGGCGTGAGCCCCCCGGGGGAGGATCCCACAGCACACAGTTCCTCTTTGAATCCCCCCGGCGTGAGCCAGCTTGGCGCCCTCAGGCCAGCTCTCCGGCAGGATCAAGCGGGCTCGGGGGCACCCCAGTCACCCCTCTCCCAACCAGAAATCAGTCTGGGGTTTTTC
>NW_007732569.1:0-5704 GCF_000696425.1 Galeopterus variegatus | reverse complement strand
CGGGTCTTTGCCCCCCAAGCAGGGCTGGGCTGGGGGTCACTCACAAAGCTTCCAGAGCTGGGCTGGTCCAGCGCCTTCCTCTCCATCTCTGCATTGCCACTGCCATCTTTCCTGGCCTTTGTTGCCTTGGGCTGCTCGGTCTTCCGGCGCGGTTGCGGCGCTCTCAGGAATCTTCTTTTGCATTGGCCCTAAAACCTCGAGACTGTAGTTGCTTTTTTTCATTGTAGATTAGTTGATCAGTGATTTGTTTTTTGTTGCTCTTGGAAATGCAAATAGTACTCTGGCAGCACAGCGCACACTTCACAGGCTCTCTCTGTCCTCTGGCACTCTCACTCCAGACCCGTCGCCATCTTGCTCCTCCGAGCAGAGAATCTTCTAAGTGAAGGAAATTTCTTAACCAAAAAAACCCTTTCCTCAGAGAAAAAACGCCGCCAACCAGCTAAAACTGTTATCTTCTTTCCATCCATTTGTCTTGATGCTGGGCTTTAAGAGTTCATTCATATAGCGTAAAATTCATCCTTTTCAAGTGTACAATAAAGTGGTTTTTCGTCTAAAGGTTCTGAATAAGAAACTATTTCCATATACTGGTAGATGGCTTTATTGTACCAACATCAAATAATGATACTGATATAATTAAAGGAATAATTCAGTGCAAGTATTTTTTTAGTCCCTTGTCCATGAATTTAGTACTCAAAAATAAAATACTGATGTATTAGCAATCTGGCCATCAATAAATCCAAATAAAATTCCTACTCTCAGTGTCACCAATGACTTCTTAATGTCAACACCAAAAGCCCCTTTTCAGTTTTCATTGCTTTTGGCCTCAGCATGGTTTATTTTCCCCCAAATATTCTCGTTTAGTTTCTGTTATATTAAACAGATTTTTTCCTACCTCTTCATTCTTTGTCCCTATACAATAGAGACATAAATATTACAGAAGGATATCAATGCAGCAAAAATGTGACAGCAACATAATCCAGGACAGAGAGAGGTGTAAGTCCCAGAATCCTCACTAAGGGAGGCAGAGTTGTAGATGACTATATCAGAGAGAGTCATATCAGTCAAACCTTAAGGAAACAGTGTTGTCCCATCCAGGCTCAGTCTTACATAAAGAAGCAATTCAGCATGCAGTCTGAGACAGGCCCATCTCTTCAGCCTTCAAGTAATGTAATGTATAACATGATTGCAAGAGTACCATACATAATACACACAAGTATTAAAAAACAAAACAAAAAATCCTCAGTGCCATGGAACTGGAACAAGACATCCTGAGGAGTCATGCTATGTAATCTCTTATAATCTCTTTCATATGTCCCATATTCCCTGTATCCTTCATATTCCTATAGGTGGGACCCTTAAAAAGCTCAGGTCTAAACTCCTTTCTCTTCTCACTCCAATGTCTTAAGCTTTTACTTTTGTGTTTATAATTCAAAAATCAAATCTCTTGAACTGAAAGCTTTCCTAAGCTTCCTTCTAAAACCTCTACCTGCTAGGCACTGCCACCTTAGAATTTTGCAGTCACCTCAAGGTTAACATGTCTGAAACTGAACTCATCTTTCCGACAAAGTCAGTTTCCTTTCTGGTCTCCTTATTTCTATTGTTTTCTGAGCTGATCCCCGATTCCTCTCTTCCTCCTCTCTCCTACATCCTATAGCCACCAAGTCCTGTATATTCAGCTTCCATAAATTTTTTCCTGACCACCCTCACTCTCACCTATGCTCTCTTTCCCGGAGAAATACAATTGTTACCTAATTGATTTCTATGCAAACTATTATCTCCCTCTCCTGCTCAAACTCTATTGCACACTTCATCTCCTGTTCATTCATCTTTAATGGTTTCCCCACTCTCTTTAAAATATCCTTCATACTACTTATCCAAGTATTCAAAGTTCTCATTGGATCCCTATCTGTCTCTATAACCATTTCTCTCTCTCCTCTTATACATTGGTCATCCAATTCAGTCAAACTGTTCCAAACACCGTATGCAGTCCCACTTAAATGATGTTGCTCAGAAAATTCCCTCTGCCAAGAATGCTTTCCCTTCTCTCCTACCCTTAACTAAGACCTACCTTTCAAAACTGGATGCAATCTCAAATCTCTCTCATTTCATACTTGTGAAAAATGAACCATTTTCTCACAGTCCTTGCCAAGAAACAACATCCAAACTCCTAAACAATCAAAAAGAAACACATGGCTACACCAGGAGTCTGAAAGTAAAGAGAATAATGATGTATGAATGCAAATTTCTTTCTCCTTCTATATTCATAACACTTTTGTACCCATGTGTTCACTTTCTATTCTTAAAGGTAGAGACAATTCTATTTCCTTTATAGCTCTTCAAGGCTGATAATGCATTTATTATGATTGCGACTAGATAGCTCATCTTGTTAGAGAAAGTATCACGGTACTAAGGTTAAGTTTAAATATCCACATGGAATAGATAACTTCATTTTATTTTGGTGTCACCACTTGCAACTCTGATCCTTCCCAGAAATCTATTAATGTCTATCATGAATGCCATGGGATAATGTTTGTGGCCAGATGAAAGTAAAAGCAGCCTAAAGTGAATGGCCCACCGATTTTATTTCATTAAATTGGAATTGAAATAAAATATGCTATTATTAGTTACTTCAAATATTATTAATACTTATAAAAACATACTCTGTCTAAAATTTAGCTTGAGAATTATCTTAAGAGTGATTTTTCTTTAGGCTCTAGAATAAATATTTCCCATGGAAATACTTTTCCAATTTTGCAGAAGAAAAAAATTTTAAATCATGATTTTAGTTCCTCTAAGACTAACTTTTCAGTCTCCATTTGTTCATTCATTTAGCAAATGATGACTATATACTATATGCCAAGCTTTTTTTCAGATACTAGTAATACAGCAATAAACTAAGTAGATAAAGTTGCTACTCTCAGGTTTACAATCTAGTGGAAGGAGACAGAAAAAAACAAGCAAATATGTAATACATGTTATAAAGAAAGATAAAGCAGGGTAGTGGAAACAGAATACTGGGGAGGAGAACAGAGAAGACTTCATTGACAAGGTGAGATTTGAGCAGAGATTTTAAGAATTCTAACTATTCATAAAACATGAAACATCAGCATAGTTAAAATTCAGGTAAAGACTGTGACATCCAATATTTTATAATTATATCACTTAACATTTTCGGTCCTACTGAATTATGAAGACAAACATAAAAGCCTAGGAGTAAGTAGGTTGCAACTACCTTCACTCATTTGATATAGGCACTATATCTTTCCAAGCTCCTCCACCAGCAATAGTTTCATTACCCTAAACTGGTTTGCACTGACCATGTGGTACCCAAGTCTATTTCCAAGGCCTCTAGCTATAGCTCGAAAAGAACCACTAAGATGTAACTGAACATTCCTGTTCAAGTAGGACTGATCCCACCACCCAAACTTTGACCTGAGCACATAATTCAGGTCTGACTAATTATTTTATCCATCCCTTTTATTATTACTAATTATTTTATCCATCGACTGGGATTAGCTCACGAATCAAACGTGACCAAAGTTACAAACCTTGACATAATTTGGGGAAAGACACCTAAGGAGGGTGGGGATCGGGGGTTGTTAAACAAAGAAAAAAAATAAACCTTGGGCTATTTACATTCCTTCTACAATGTAGGGAAAGCTTACCTGAGAATGAAACCAGTGTAGTAGAAAACAGAGCTGAGAGATGGGAAGAGACGCATTCCAGATTACATTTTTGAATACGTGGATCCATACATAAAAGCCTACATTTTTCATTTACATGAGCTAATACATTCCTTTTCTGCCTAGGTCTGTTTGAATTGATTTTGAAAAGATACATCGAAAATTAGCAAATCAGATAGTGCAGAAATTTAGAAAATTTTCTCTTCCTATTTTTAACACTGACCTAATATAGTCTATATATGGGTGTCACCTCTTTGATGGAAGTAGACAAAGTTTCACCATGGGACCTAAAGTATAATCACAGGGATATTTCAAAGTAATAAAATCTAATTCTCCTTAAGAAATTAATATAAACAAAATAAGGTCCAAGGCTTTATTTGTTACCATCAGAAGCTAGTGCTACAGAAAGAGTCTCTCAGGATTTAAAGATCCTGACAGCATGACAGATGAAAAATATTACTTTGAGGGAGGAACTAGCACACAGAATAAGAGGAATTCTAAAGCAAATCAAATGAAAGCAAATAAGAAAAGATAAAGACAGAAATCAAAAATAGCATATACAAGTACACACAGGTGTATAATCCAACATTTAACTTTAATTTTTAAAAGTAATTATTGACTTGTCCACCAGACATCACAAATAATCATTAACAATAATTTCATAGTTGAACTTTTAATCTCAAAAAGAGACAAGTCATTTTACATTTCATTTACTTTTTGGAAAACAAGATCTCATATTATTTCTCACTAAATCATATTAAAATTGCTGATTTTATTTATTTAAATATGTAAATTAATGAGTGAAACACAATTTACAACCTGTTATGTAAATAAATGCATCAAAAATTATCGGTAAGTGCTCATAATAATCACTGTAAATATAAGTAAAGGACTATCTATACAAGGGTACTTCAAAAATTTGTGGAAAAATAGAATCAAAAGATGAAACAAGCCTTTCCACAAATTTTTTTTTATTATTTTTATTTTGTCAATATACAATGTAGTTATTTATTGTGTCCCATCACCGAAACCTCCCTACCTCCTCCCTCTTCCCCCTCCCACCCACGTGTGTCCCCTCCATTTTCTTGTTGTAAGAACTTCAAAAAAAAAGTTGTGGTTGTTTTATCTTCCTCTCCCACCCCCCCGCGGTTTTTTTGTTGTTGTTGTTGTTGAAGTTGTTGTTGTTTATTTGGTTTTTTGTGTGTGTGTGAGAGTGTGTGTGTGTGTATGTGTGTGTGTGTGCATGGATGTGTGTGAATTGATTCATTCACCTTTGGCTCCCTCCAATAAGTGAAAACGTGGTATTCCTTTTTCACTGCCTGACTCGTTTCACTTAATATTATTCTTTCAAGGTCCATCCATGTTGTTGCAAATGGCAGTATTTCATTCGTTTTTATAGCTGAGTAGTATTCCATTGTGTAGATATACCACATTTTCCGTATCCACTCATCCGATGATGGACATTTGGGCTGATTCCAGCTCTTGGCTATTGTGAAGAGTGCTGCAATGAACATTGGGAAACAAGTATACCTTCGACTTGATGATTTCCATTCCTTTGGATATATTCCCAGCAGTGAAATAGCTGGGTCATATTTGTTGTTGTTGTTGAAGTTGTTGTTGTTTATTTGTTTTTTTGTGTGTGTGTGAGAGTGTGTGTGTGTGTATGTGTGTGTGTGTGCATGTATGTGTGTGAATTGATTCATTCACCTTTGGCTCCCTCCAATAAGTGAAAACGTGGTATTTCTTTTTCACGGCCTGACTCGTTTCACTTAATATTATTCTTTCGAGGTCCATCCATGTTGTTGCAAATGGCAGTATTTCATTCGTTTTTATAGCTGAGTAGTATTCCATTGTGTAGATATACCACATTTTCCGTATCCACTCATCCGATGATGGACATTTGGGCTGATTCCAGCTCTTGGCTATTGTGAAGAGTGCTGCAATGAACATTGGGAAACAGGTATACCTTCGACTTGAAGTAATGGACAAAATAAGAAGTTCATTTTAAGTTTCCCCTTGTG
>NW_007732568.1:94897-130041 GCF_000696425.1 Galeopterus variegatus | reverse complement strand
TAACCCAAAGGAATGAAGGTGTTTCTTTGCTAATATTTGGGCTGTCTGTCTTTACATTTCCCTGTGGCGTTCCCTTTGGATTCCTTTCCCACAGGTTTCCATGCCTTACTAATGTATCTTAATAATGTATCTTAATCTTAGAGAGCAAAAATGGTTAAAGAAATTCTGTTGGTACAGGTATGACAGCTCAGGTTTTCTGGGAAACAGAGTATGAGGTGGAGATCAGCATGCGGGACCTTAATTAGGGAGTACTCTTGGGGTCAACATGTGTGAAAGGCGGGCAAGGAGGGAGNGTTATTTCTACTTCTCAGTTCTTTACTCATGAGGAAGATTTAAGTATACACCAATAGTAGGAAGATGCTGAAATGCTTGATGGCGTCCCTCAGTGGTGTCGCACTGCCCAGCCAGTCCCCTGTTGCTGACTAGCTTTGGAGACCAAGAACTAAAATGGGACTCAGAGGGCTGGGAAGTTGCAGGGAAGGAGGCTGCATTCCAGACTCTGCTTTGCTTCAGAGTCATGCAGCAAGAAGAGGGCTGACAGCAAGTTTTACCCTTTTTGTTTCCTCCATTCCCACAAGTAGTGACTCTCACTTACAGATTTTGCTACACTTAGGAATTCAAATTTTTCTGAATGGTGCTTCATTTGGATAACCCAAAGGAATGAAGGTGTTTCTTTGCTAATATTTGGGCTGTCTGTCTTTACATTTCCTTGTGGCGTTCCCTTTGTGTTCCTTTCCCACAGGTTTCCATGCCTTACTAATGTATCTTAATAATGTATCTTAATATTAGGGAGCAAAAATGGTTAAAGAAATTCTGTTGGTACAGGTATGACAGCTCAGGTTTTCTGGGAAGCAGAGTATGAGGTGGAGATCAGCATGTGGGACCTTAATTAGGGAGTACTCTTGGGGTCAACATGTGTGAAAGGCGGGCAAGGAGGGAGGATTGGGTAGAGGAAAAAGGGTGAACTGTGATGCAGTCCCAGTGACGTTCTCAACCGTGACCCCACCCATAGCTCTAGGATCTGGGATGGCCCTTCAGGGTTGTACCTAGTAGGGACAAGGAGGAGGAACAGCTGGATGTTAATTGATCAGTCATTGGATTTAGGCTGCCTGGAGAAGGTGTTATTTTGCACAAGAATATTTCCTTTAATCAAGCTAAGATGATCCCAAAAGAGGGCTGATAGGTGAGGGCCCTTCTGGACGCATTCCTCATAGACAGGGGAATGAGTTATATTCCTGAGGAGGGATCCGGGTGGCTGATGACAGCATCTGCCACAACAGGGGAGTGAGACCCCTCGGAAGAGCACTTGAGAGACAGCCAACATTTTAGAGTCCATAAGATCTTGAAGTAATTCCTCGGGTGGCTGATGACAGCATCTGCCACAACAGGGGAGTGAGACCCTTCGGAAGAGCACTTGAGAGACAGCCAACATTTTAGAGTCCATAAGATCTTGAAGTAATTCCTATTGGAAGGCTATACCAACAAATTGCAAATACCCTAAATAATCTGGGGCTGATCACATATGGTAACTATGAATTTTTTCTTTTTTTAAGTTTAATTGAAATTGGTAGCTGAGAGACCAAAAATCAAAAGTGATAGATTTGTAAAATTTTGTGAATTTTCTTCAGGACTGTAATCCTGTTCTTGAAATTCCTCTCTTAGTGGAGATCTTTCCTCTATGGAAATGCAGCCACCTCTTCATTGTTTTATTTGTGTTCAGTAAGACTATTGATAACAATCATTAGGGTTCTGTTTACAGCTCAGACTTTTTACATAGTCTAAGAATATTGACTGGCACTACGGAGGGATGAAGAAATGTAGTTTTCATGCCAACAAGAAAATCTCACAGTCGATACAGTTGTTTTAGGAAGATACAAGCAGAAATCCTCCCAAGGAAATAGTCTTTGTAAAACGTGATGATGCTTATGGAACTAACAGGGGCAGAAAATCATGTGTGACCTATTTACTGATAAATTATTGATATTTAGAAGAAAATAATAATCTAATTCTATGTAGGCTTTGTTACTCCAAAATCTTGATGTCTAATGTCCCCACAAGATAAGAGGTGTATGAATTGAGGTAGTTCCCACAGAGTTAAAGCCTTTGACTTTGTCTTTAGGCAAATCTAGTTTTGAAGGCTTAGCCCTGCTTCTCATTACAATGGCCTTGGGTGATTACTCCTCTGAGCTTCAGTTTCCTCATCTGTTAAACAGAGATTAAAATTTCACTAACCTCATAGAATTGTTTTGAGAATTAAATGCAATAATACATCTAGCTCTTAGCACAGTACCTGGTACATGGTACTAATTCAATACATATTAGCAATTATTGTTATTGTTACCCAAGAGCTTTGGATTTCTGTAAACAATTAAATTCTTCAGACCAACAGGCATGACTAAAGAACTAAAAAAAGTGGACTTAGGGTTTTGATTGAGCTCCGGACCTCTGGGACTTCCCTATGTTCCCAAGAATGTCTAAATTTTTAGTTATTTTTGGATTCGAACCATTACTTTGAATAGTACCAATTACCATCCACTAGAGTAGAAAGATTGAAGCTGTTTCCTCTGTGGAAATAACCTACATCCCAAGCAACCCATTTTTGTTTATTTTTTGTTATTCACATTACTGGAACAGAGCTCATGGGATAAACTGTCTTGGGCTTCATTACCAATGAAATTACATCAGTGATAACTGCCTGGAATGGCTGTGCCAACTGCCTTTTTTACTCCTGCATTTATTCTTTTCTCTTTTGGCACCTAAAGCAATAATGGGATTTCACACCTGGGTTCTATTTCAACATCTATGGTGCTAAAACAGGCAGTGGTCTTCCATCATGGCTATTTGCAAGTTAATGATATGACTATGTGAAGATCAGATATTTTGACCCAGCTAAATATTCGTTCAGGCAAGGAGAAATCCCCAAGCATTTAAGTCAGTGTTGGGTTGTTAGAGAAAACAGTCAGTAGAGACTTGATAACTAATTTGGATGAGTAGCTGAAGCTGAATAAGACCCATTACTAAAACCTCATTCCCATTTCTAGAATCATAATATTTGATATATTTATAAAGCACATGAAAATCATCAGAACCTTTCAGTCTTTAACATTCCATTTCATAGATTATTTATGGGTACCTTATTGCAGAATCCCATTTATACCTCCATTAGATTTCTAGCTAGGCAATTGTACATTTCACACTACATATGTCTTACAAAATTTCACTACGTGTAAGTAAATGTATCCCCCTTTCCCATATGCTGTTTAAGGCATGTTCTGATTTGGAAGAAGCACCTTTCATCAAAGAGGAGAAAAGGCAGTGGAATCAACAAGAAACAGAAAGAAGCTGGATGTATTTTAGTCCTAGGAAGTCGCAAATGTCAAAGAGAAAGCAATACCTAGGAAAAATAATAATTCAATAATCATTACCTGCTCACCTACTGTGTCTAAGACTCTGCCAGGTGGGGAAAGTAGAACAACCAACACCACAGACATGACGCCAGTCCCTGTGGTACTAGATGCACCTATTTCCAAGTCTTGGTCACTGTCATATTATGTCTAAGAGATTGTGACAGAAATCATCTCTTGTCCTCATGCACTCAGCAACAGCATGTGATTTTTCTATATATGGTCCAAGTTTACATTTGTATAAAGTATACAGGTGGCTCTTACCTACTTAGCATCAAGTTTCTGGCTTGGAAAATAAAACTAGGACACGGGGTCATATGAAATGTAACTAAACCTAACAGCAATGAGGCTGTTTCAAGGCAGGACCTAATAAGGAAGGCCCAGAATTGTTTGAGTTATAAGGGCCTTTGAATAAATATGTAACTTCAAAATTTAATGGTTTGGGAAGACAACACACATCTCTTTGTGTAATTTCTAATGAATTTATCCAAAAGCACATTATGTGATTTGCTGGTAAACTCCTGCCAAAAAAATTTGCCAGAAAATCATGGCTAATTTTTAGGAAAGTTCCACTTCTGTCCAATGAGGCAACGAGCAGAATAGGATTTATGTGCCTAATGGAAGTGCGGATATCTACAAACCTGATTATTTTTATCATGCTTATAATTCATATAAGTATACCCATCAACTAATAGACTGTGGCTGTCTATCACCAGCTATTAAGGTGGGTTAATTACACTGCATTTTCATGAGAGTAGAATTGTTTGCATGTCCCTCCAGCAACCTCAGAGACACAACCTGTCCAACTTAGGATGCTATCTCCCCTAGGAGAGACAGCACACAATCTTATTTCAATTTTGAGACCAGTTTTCATTGAATTCCCGGAGGCCTCACTTGTTCTTGCTTAATGATGGTGATGGAAGGTGACCCAGTTCTTAAGTTCTGAACATCATCCCCTTGAGAATGCAGCCTCCGATCTAGAGTTAAGCTGAAGAAATCAGACCATGGTGCACAGCTAACTTAGAGTTAGTTCTGCCCTATCTTCCTCTACCATTAAAGATTATTCATATAAGACAAAGTGATATTATTGACTGTGCTCATGGCTGACTCCAGTCCTTATATTTAGTCATGAGTTCAGAGCACATGTCTCTTTTACTGACATATTTATATGTTGTCACTGACTGACATCTAGCCATGAGGCAGTGCCCAAACTAAGACTGACCACTCTAATGGACAATGCAGGGTTATATGACAGATTTCAACACCAAACATGCTGAGTTTCAACTATTTTCAATAGACTACATTAAGCTTGTAGGAAGCAGAATTATAAACAAGACTGATCATTGCCCTCAAGGACTTTATGATTTAGAGAATACATGAATAATATGAACTCAAATAATCATGATTATTATTATAAGTCAGAGCATGATAAATGCTAAAACACAATAGAGGTCTACACGTTTCTGAAATCAACTTCCTCTTCTCTATTCCTATTGCCTTTCCCCTAATTCATAGATAAAGTTTTCTCTCTTTTCTGGACTACCAATAGCCTCCAAATTCACCTGCTGGCCTCCAATTTTACTTTAATTCACCTTCCACATAGTTACCAGAGTATTTGTTCTTATAAAACATGCAAATAAGATCCTGTTGCCTCCATGCCTAGAATTTCTCATTGGCTCTGCATTGCCTACAGGATAAAATCTAAACTCTTTTGAATGGCTTGCTAGGCTTTTGTTCTGATCTGACTCCTGCCTACCTATTCAACTTCATTTCCCTCCTTTCCCCCGGTTACTCTTACACATCAGCATATCAAATTGCTTATGCTCTCACCTCATACCTCTACACAAATCATTTGCTCTGCCTCGACTGCTTTTCTTGCTCTTCTGGGTCATTTGAACTTATCATCATTTAAGCTCGGCTCCAACAGTACTATGATCAATATTCCAAGGCCTAAATGGGGTGAGTATAGAATCTTGCGCCTGCTTCTGGACATCCCTCAGCACCCTGTGTTGTAATTGCTGGTCTGTGAATGGAAGTATGAATAGGCCCCAGTACTATGATACTTGAGAAGATGAACCTGTCTTATTTGTCCTTGTGTGCTGGATGCGATAGTAGGTCCTTAAAATAGTTTGTTGAGCAAATGAGTAACACGGAGTGCAGTGGAAAGAGTGGCTATCACTGACTGAGGTCCTCAAGGAAGCTTTTAGAGCATATACTCTTGGGCTGATCCATGAGAAGAAAGAATAATTTTCATAAGCAGAGATGAGACAAGGTTATTCCTGGAAGGGCAAAGACCAGGTGCAGAGGGCCCTCGCTGATACCCTGCACAATCTTTAAAGAAACCTTTGGAGTCTGGTGTTAGTTTGATGTATAAAGGGCTTCTTTTGGTTAACCAAGTTAATCCTAATTCTTCAGGCAACTCTCCCCAAGAGAAGCTCAGCTGTGACTCAGGCAGGCTCGGTGAAGGACTGGTAGTTGGGGGTATGTCAAATACCATTACTGAAGCAGCAAGCTTTGCCCTGCCTGCTTGGCAAAATACCACTCCTGAGATGATGCCAGAATCCCATCCTAGCTTCTGTTCCTCTTCACCATAACTCTTCTTAGACTTTCTATCTAACAATGCTCTATCACCAAACTTTTTTTTTTTCCAGTTGGATCTATAAATTATTGTTAGATGGGTAAAAATAGCTGCTTAAACTGACTATTGGCTACAGAATTAGAGTTGATCCTATAGAAAGAAACCTCATTCTAAACTTCCTTTAAAAACAAAAACATCACCTATAGCAGGGCTATTGACTTTATTTTCTCACTTTAGAGACTTGGCTGTTTTGGAATCTGAAATCTCAAGAGTTATTTTGAAGCATTTGCTTACAGGAGTCAGCACTGATAGGAGGTGTTGTGGTTTCAGTAACTGGGTAGTGATAGTGTTTGATGATTCCAAATAATGACCTGAGCAGTGTTTATACTGATAGAATAATGCAGGAGGCTGATACTACTAGATAATTCAACTCATGCAGATAGACTATCAGGTGTTCTAGAACCCAGTCCTCCTTCCCCTGAGCCAATTTGCAAATTTATTTCCCGAATGGTCTAGAAATTGCTTCTATTCTGAAATTCACAATAGCTGAAGCCATTGAAAATATCATTTTACTAACAATATCATATGAGACTAACTGCAGATTTAGATGATAGGTATGGAAGTTTAACCTTTCATCCTTTAAAACATTAAGTCCCCTGCATAGCATAGCATTTTGGATGCTATTGACTGTATTTCTGAGAGATCACATGACCAATACAAAAAGATGAGATAAGGGTATTCAAATGCAAGGAAATTGACATCTTTCTTGTTCCTCCTTCTGTGGATATTCCTTCCTTCCATGGCAGTTGATTGTCACTCCCCTAGTATGCCTTTTTACAGATTCATATTCATTTTTGCCTTGAAGATATTGCATATTCATTCAGACACCAAAATACATTAAACGCCTGTATTAGAAGTGGAGGACACAGAAATTCATTCATTCATTCACTTCACAGAGTTTATTAGTCACTTGCCGCGTACAAGGTATGGTTTCTGCTAATAAGGAAATTATAGCATAAGGGAGACAGGAAAGAAAGCCAGTAAAACCAATTGGGAGATTCGGATACTGTGTCAGGAATATGACTTATTATGGTGGCTCATAAAGGTGTGTGCAGTTGCATCTAACTGGAAGACATATATCAAATGCCTGCAGATAGCCCTGACCTACTGAGAAACTGCATAGATGTGTTTACAGCATATTCACGTTATTGCGTATGATTTGGAATATATTAGCTTGCCCTCGCTGCTTTTATTATTTCTATTTTACAGCTAAAGAAGTAAATGTGCAAAAGTGGTTAACTTTAATTCTTCCTAATTTATTTGTTACATGGTATATGATTTAGATTGAAAATGCCTCATAGGTAGGGTCTATAATTATTTTTTAATTTTTGTGGGTTTTTTTTTTTCACTTTTGAGATCTCATAGGGATTACTAAATTTGGGGTCCCAACATAACTGCTTACTTATTTAATAAGTATGCTACTACCTAAGGAAACGTTTGCACATATACACTTTCCTAGTTTTGATCTCAATTTTCTGAAAAATTATCTCTGTTTTCTACTTCATTGTGGAAAGATGGTTACAGGTGACCTGAATAAGGACTGACAGCTACCTTCTGGTAACCAGTCTTTCTGTCTCTAGGAATAGATTTTTCCCTGAAGATTGGAATAAGAGTAGCAATGTTATCTCAGTGCTTATCCTCTCCCCACAGGAAAAGTTAAGTACAGTGTGCACATACACAAAACGGAGCCTACACTTGCATGGTGCTGAGAGACTCTCCTCACCCCTACATGCCAGTATTCTATGGACCCTCCTAATATAATGTACAAAAAGGTAGATGGAGAGTCGAAATGGGTGGTTTAAGTCTCCTCTTTACCATTAATAAGTTGATTGCCATTAGGTGTCACAAACTAACTTCACATTTAGTTTGTTTTTGTCTGTAAGCTGAGTAGTAGGTTCTGTGTATCCGACAGCTGTTAGTAGATTAAACTGAGATAAAGTATGAGAGAATACTTTGAGGAATAAAAAAGCACTAAATGTGTATATTATTATTAGAGATAATACTATTAATAACATGAAGAATGATTTATGATATTATTACAAATTAGTTTGTTTTAAAAGAGGGCAGTATGGTTGGAAATCCTCCCAGGAAAGCCACAAAAAATATGTTAGGGTCAGAAATAAGGCTGACCCTGATTTCAATTAATGAAACCACTAAGCTTTTAAGAAATCTGAAATGGACTCTGATTAGACTTATTTTTAACCACTACATTATAAAAGCAGATGCTCTTTATGTGTTCCTAGAGGGTATATTCATCAGAGTTCTAAGAAGCCAAAGTTTTAACATGTTTGAGAAAAATAGAATATGTCTTTTCCAAGCTTTAATGTGTCTGCTCAGAAACATTCTAACTTAGAAAATGCCAAAGCAGAAATTCACCATATTGCTTTACATATTTCTCTTCCCTTCTAATTTTTAATGTCAAAGTGCTGGTGAAGATTGACAGATCTGGAAAATTAAGGGATAGCTCTGATCCCCCGAGACTGCCTGACAATCTCTCCATAAGTGATTCCTCTAAGTGGTTGGTTAGCAGTCTGCTCTTAGCATCCAGCAGCTTCCAGGATAAAGAATTCAGAAATTTTAAAACAAAAGCAATTTGTATGTTTGCCCTTTAAATAAAAAATACAGTAGACCTCCTCATCTTTGGTTTACTTTCCACAGTTTCAGTTACCCTCGGTCAACAGCATTCAGAAAATATTAAAATATTTTGAGAGAGAGAGAGAGAGAGAGACCACATTCGCATAACTGTTATTACATTATATTGTTATAATTGTTCGATTTTATTATTTTACTGTGCCTAATGTATAAACTTTATCATAGGTAGGTATGCATAGGAAAAAACATAGTATATATAGGGTGAGGTACTATCCGTGGTTTCAGGCAACAACTGGGGATCTTGGAATGTATCCCTAGCAGATAAGGGGAGATACTGTATTCTCTAATTAGTAATACGCCATCTGCAAAATATCCAAACCAGAAACAGTGGACATACACATTGTCTCCTCTTTAATTTCTCCATCTTCTTGTTACCCTCCTCCTATTTAAACTGAGCTTTGATCTAGGACCTAGGATCTACCTCTTTGAGCACTTGGTCATGTGCCTGGCCTAGAGGGAAAGAAAATACCTCATATTGAATAAAAACCCAAGATCCTTAGCAATGCCTCTGGGCAAGAGGCATCTAATTTTATGTTGCTTTCTAAATTCTGTCTCATTGCTGTAGTCTCAGAACAACAACAACAAAAATATCGGTAAACAGATGCGGTGAGTTGGGAGATGGATATCACAAGTAAGGAGGCAGACATGCAATAAACAAGTCCATTGATATGAAGCCTTTCTGCATAAACAGCTGCTGAAGTTGGTTGGACATAGAGGTCCAGCTGTTAGCTAGACAGGAGTTCAGAAGGTAGAGAGAGGTAATTGGTTATAGTAGGTAAAGGGATTGACTTGATCATTAATACGAGTGTGTACTCCCCATTGGCATTTCAGAGAATAAATGCCCAGCGACCCAACTCCAGTCTGTATGCACCATCCATCCACCTGTAATGAGGTCTATGAATCATGTTTCTCCTCCTGAAAGACAGATCCTCCTGATCTGTCACTGTATTTGACAGTTGTCAATCACAGCAGCTGTGAGGAGCCCATTTGGCATTAACCTTCTTATATTTAACAGATCCAATTCAACAACAAACTCTCCATGTAAGTGCAGATGCAGATTGCAATTGCTCAATTGTGTGAGTCTCATACAATTTGTTTTTCAGTATTGCTCTGGTGAAGCTTTATTCCATTAAAAGACATCAGAGTGGACTATTTTTAACCCAGAGAATTGACACTGCATACCAAGAGGTAATGAGCTTGGCTCAAACTACAGTCTTTCTTCGTGCAAGTGATAGTGATATCACTCCTCATTCTATACTGGAGGCAGGCCGCCAATGCTTCCCCTCATGTGTGAGCTAACCTGTCTACCAAGGTGTATATTGCAAAAACTAAAAACCCTAGGGGTGTTGAGGCTGCCAAGAAATTGAAAATGGAGCTAATACTGTTACCTTGTCAAGAAGATTTTTTAAAATTTATGTGGAGTAATAATATCTTTTTTTAGTACCTTTCCTCTAGCAGAATCCCAAAGTATTTTATGAGCTGTGTACAGCACATGGAAAATCACTTTGCTTAGCTGTGACATGCAGCCATCTCTGGAAGGGTACATGGAAGGAGACAGGCAGAGCCCAGGTGAAGTAATACACATCCCCGAAGCAGTATGTGATAGAAGATGTTCCTGGAATGGCCATTGGGCCAGGGTTCTGTTTTCATTTTTCATATGCTGGTTGTGTCTTTAATATAATTTATTCTTATCCCTGTGGAGGATATTGGGATTCTTCTTGAGGATTGTGGGCTTCCCCCCAACTTTTATGCACTCTTTGAACATCTTTTTATGGGGGCTTCGTGATAGGCACAGGGTAGATGCAATATCAAGATGTGGCCAGTTTGGGTAAGGAGTCTTTCTTCTTACAAGAAAGACATAACAATCCCATGAAGTAGAGAAGGCAGGTAATTACCCTTAATTTATAGTTCTGGAAACTATAGAACAGGTAGGTTTATCCATTTTCTTTGGGTGGCACATGCAGTAAATGCCAGAGCCAGAACTTAACCTCAGGTTGCCTGACTTTGAATCTGTTCTTTTTCTAATCTAGTATATTGCTTCATAAGATATGCGAAATTTGTAATTCCTCAATGTCTGTCTGTAATTAGTGGAGTCTGGCCTTTTCCCAACATGTTACTCCCTTTCTGGAAATCCATTCTCTCTAACTCTACTAAAGATAGAGCCTACATTAACATCCTTAGCCATTGACATAGGGCAGCTGTGATAGATGCTCCTATTCTCTGCCCAGTGCACCTAGACAGGCTCGCAGGCACTTCCACCTGCAGGATTTTCCTTGTTTCTCAATTTATCTTCTTTTGTTGGTTGCTGAGTCCCACTTTCAGCTCCTTGTTCTATTGTCCAACAACCTCTAGCTATTTCTTTCCTTTTGCACATTTCAAATTAGCACCACATACCAAAATAGCTATTTACCCAGAGTGAACAGAACATGACATCATGTTTGCAATTAAGCAGCATTCAACAATCTATACAGAGAATACAGAGCACAAAGGTCATGCCTCTCTTCTCAGGCTGACACTGCTACAGGTAAGGATATCACCATATGCTGCAGTACTTAGTTTTCCTAAATATAGGCCAAGGCAATGGAAATCACAAGGTATTTTTTAAAATACAGAGAAGTTATTTGCTTTTTTGGAAATTATTAAAAATTGTTTCTATGGGGGTAACTGGACAGACATACTGAAATACAGGTAGATGCCTTGTACCCGCAAAATTGCCATCTGTTTCTAAGAAATGCTTATTTAACTATGAAGTTTAAATAAAAAACTGCCATCTCCTCTGACTACTCTGAGGCTTGGTGGCCCTTTAAGATTTATGTAATTTGTCCAGGAATGGATGTTTGATATCTGATATATACTTGGCCAATCACAGCCATTCTCCATGATTTTGAATATATGGCCAGAAAAAGTATGTTTCTCAGTCACGGGTGTGTGTGTGTGTGTGTGTGTGTGTGTGTGTGTGTGTGTGTTTTGACTCTGAAAATAGTAGACCTGGCAGCTACTGGTTAACACTAAAATCTAAGCTCCACAGAGCAGAGATCTTTGTTTTATTCACTAATGTATCCCCAGTTCCTAGAACAATGCCTGACATTTAGTTGAAAAAATAAAGAAATGAATGACTGTTTCCTACCATAAAAGGATGAGGTGACATGTGGAGAGAGGGATAGAGATGGAGAACAACCCTTCAGTGTCTCAGACCCCATGTCCAGTTTCTCTAGATTCCCATCTCTGATGCTGCTCTTCTCAGAGTTAAGAGAGCTGATAATGTCATTTTTTTTTTTTTTTTATTATGGCCCATCACCGACACCTCCCGCCCTCCTCCCTCTCTCCCCTCCCCCCCAAGAATGTCCTTTCCGTTTGCTTGTTGTAACAACTTCAAAAAAAGTATAGTTGTTATATCTTCTTCCCCACCCCCACCCCCGGTTTTTTTTGTGTGTGTTTGTGGGTAAATTAATTTGTTTATTTTTTAGCTACCACCAATAAGTGAGAATGTGTGGTATTTCTTTTTCTCTGCCTGACTCATTTCACTCAATATTATTCTCTCAAGGTTGATAATGTCATTTTATTGAGCCACTTTAAATTTGATTTCTGTCACCTACACCCAAAAGTGTCCTGGATTACATGCTTATATACTCCTACATGCAATTTAGTATAGACCCAAATCAATCAATCTATCTATCTATCTATCTATCATCTATCTATCTATCATCTATCATCTCTCTCTCTATCTATCTATCTACTTACATATCTACCTATTTCCTCACATATTTACTTATCATGGCAGGAGATTACGGTGCTATCCAGGGGAGATTGATGTGAGACTGGATTGGTGTGAATGTTAGCGTGACCTTGAAATAAGACTGATAAGTAACTGAAGGGAAAGGTTTTAGCAAGTAGATAAGGAGAACTTCCAACTAGGAGGACAGCTTTTAAGAAAGAAACTAGACTGGGACAAGAGACAACTGTCTAGGTCAAATCTGAGAGTGTAGACAGAGGAGGAGTAGGACAGAAGTCATGAATAGTGGGGATGCAGCCAGGAGGTTAGAAGAGCTCTGTTTGGAAATAACCTTTCATACTGCTGGGTTTGCTTCCCATCCCTCACCTCTTGCTTCTGTTTTTCCCAATGGGATAAAGTTTCTTGGTAGACTAAGACGTCCTCAAGAAAATGTTTGATATGAGGAATCAAATACATGTTCCAAAACACACCCTGGTGCCAATGCCACCTGGTCAATATGTACCCATTGTCCAGTTACCAAAGCTTTACTACTCCTCTCCAAAGGACATATTAAATCCAAGGAGTTGTTTCTGTGCCAACATGATCTGTTCTAATTTTGGAGTGTTCTTATCTGTTCGGTCTCTAGTCTTGAAAAATAAACCATATTTTATAGAACGGGGCTGCACAGAGAGTATCTAAACTGCACTGAGATGCACAGGGGTTCTCAGCAGCTGTGAACCTTGCCTCCTCTGCCTGACTGACACCACGGAGTGTTCCTCTTGTTGATATTCAAGCACTGTAATAGAAGGATGAAATGCCACAAAGCTTCTCTCAGAAGGTGCAGACCCTAAAAGCTGAGTGCCGGTGTGAGGTAGAGGTGTGTGTGTGTGTTGTATCCAATTCGAAAGACACTACTCAAGCAACAGAGTCTTTACCAAAGAATTCAAAATGCCAAGCAGTTTAAATTTACAATGAAACATATGATGGAAACAGAAAAAGGGAAAGAAATGGAAGGAAGGAAGGAAGGAAGGAAGGAAGGAAGGAAGGAAGGAAGGAAGGAGGGAAGGAGGGAAGGAAGGAAGGGGGACAAACCTGCAAAAGTCAAGTGCACCATTCCTATAATCACTTTAGCTTAATTGCTGTAATACTATACATTGCAAATCATTTAGCCTAGAAAACTCCCCCAAATCCATCACCTCTTAGGTAATTACTCTTTCATTATGCTGAGTTTATAATGATCCATTTACAATCATGGAACGGATCAGCTCCCACCACAAAGAGCTACAACAGAGGCTGATTCTTCTGTCATCTCTTCCCGTGAGCCAGCCTCAGGAGGAGTTCCCTGTGGTACAGCGTTTTCACAAATGATCTGCAGAGGAAACACAGAGTGCTCAATGGGGAAGGGAGTCTAGTGGAGAGAGTTAATAGTAGAGAGAAAATCTTATGACCAGGTAAGTCAGATTGACCTCTATCAATTCTTTAAGTGAAAGTGACCTGGTTAACAAAATCATTTACATGTTTTTCCTTGGGTATTCAAAACTGTCTGATTTCCAAAAAAGCTGGAAGCTACTGTCCCTAGCTTAACAGCCTGGTCAAAGCAGTTGTCATATTGAGACCTCATCAGCTCTGGACTCCAAGACCATCTTTTAGGTAGAAGGCGATGAGAGCAGTGCTCATGAAAAGTACATATAATGGGATGCTTCGTCTATTCCACAGATAAAAGGGGCAACCACCAGTGAGAAGCAGCAGCACACATGTAAGACTGGAGTTTGCTGAAATGGAGGTGGGAGGACAGTGCTTTCTCAAATCAGGTGGGGCAGCTACAGTGTGAGGAGCAAGCCAACGCCTACAACACCTGATCTGAGGCCAGGTATCCAGGACATCAGGTGACAGAGCTCCTCTGTTACTGGGAAAGTGAAATTGAGACAGCTTATTCTCATTTCCTGCCTTTCGGGCTTTTGAGAAAACTCATGTTTCTTCCTTCCCATCTACTGCTTGTCTGTCTTCCTTAGCTCGGACACTCACTGGTTCATTAACTGGTTGATCGATTCTTTCATTCATTCTTAATTCACATGTGTCCACATTTTTTATTGAGTTATCTACTGCACAGTGTCAGAGGCCCTTCACTGAACTTCACATGATGTAACAGCGCAGCTAGCGGGAGCCTGTGCTGCACAGGTGTAACCATAGTGTCTGGTCCGGGGAAGGTCATGGTTTCACTCATCTGGCTTGTTAGTCTCCTCTGTTGGTACTATGTCCAGTGTGTGTGCTACTCATTACAAAGACTAGACATGACCCAGAGGACTGTCAGAGGTGGATGGTGGGACAGGGAAAGGAAGGACACTTTTCACTTGAAGGACTGAGTTGAAGTTGACTGGGCATGGTAAGCCCAGAGACGACAGGACTCTAATTAAACATCACAGCTGTCTGTACAAAACAGAAGAATTGTAATGGCTTCATGCTTTATTGTGAGGTTCGATGTTACTGCTACTGTTATTAAAATAGCCATGTTTTGGGCATTTTCTTTACATTTTCTTTGCACTGTATATTTTCTGTATATATTGTTAGGTAATCCTTACAATAATTCACTGAAATAAATATAACCCATTTTATAGGTGAAAAACTGATGTTTACCGAAGTATATAACTGCCAAAGGTCATCATCTACTTGTATTACAGTAGAGAGGTGGAATTAAAACCCATTTTGACTTCAAATGACATATTCCTAACCACATTGTTATATGACTCACTGATTATTAAAATCGTGTAAATAATGTAAAAAAGAAACATAGTAGATACTCTACAGACAAACTCTTTTCTTTCTTTCTTGCCTTCTTTCCTTTTCATTTAGAGGTGGGGTTGCTTATTCTGAATAGGGGAAGGGCTAGGAACAAGGGTAAACCCTTTTTCAAGTCCTGAGCATGGTCTGCATTTGGGAGGGGCTGCCTCATGAAGTGGTTACTGTCCCCTGATTGGAGATACTCATGCACAAGCAGCTCTCTGGCTATATTTGTGACGATGCTGGTAGAAGGCCTTGCTCATTGAATGGGGGCTTGTCCTAGAAGGCTTTTAGGTTTTTCTCACCCTGACATTCCATGAGGAATTTCACGTTGCTTTGGCAACATTTAACCCCTTGTTACCAGGTATGTTTCCAGATTGCAGGTGACAACCAGCGAGCCATTTTTCTTTCTCAGCAACACAGTAAGTTGTTTAATAAGGTGATCAGCAGTATCGGTTATTAAATACACTTATATGTTTAAGACATATCAACGTTCAGCACATTCAGATCTATACAGCCATCTCTTGCCTGAGAATGAAAGTGTGTTTTAATAATCAATTGCTGTTTATTTGACACATGGCTGTTTGGTAAACTTAAATGATGTGTATTTAGGAACCTTGATATAAACCACTACCTTAAAAACATAGTCATTTATCAGAAACTAAGTTGTTGTTAATAACCTTCCTCAGGGGAATTGCAATCAAATTGTTATGAATTTGGTGATATTGGGCCTTCAGTCAGACACACCAGGAGACTTAATCTTCCATTTCAGAAGAATGATAGGATGTTATATGGTAGAACAGTGACAGGGGCTGCAAAACGGTCTGCATTATTCTCTGCTAGTATTAGGACAGAGGCAGGGTTAAGTGCATGTGAATTGTGAATCCAAACAAGCTCAGTTTTGCACTCAAAGAAGCCTCATAAAGACTAGGTGAGAGCTCTCTCATGAAAATAACTATAGATTGTTTTAGCTGTAGGCCAACCTGAAAATCATCTAGTATAAACTTATAGTTAAATACTCTCATTTTTACTGATGAGGAAACAGGGGCACAGAGAGCTGAGACAGGGTTGGAGGAGACTTTGGAGTGACAAGACTCCTTCCTTTGTGGAGTTTTCAGCCCAGCTACAGCAGTGGCATTAACATAAAACCGTGAAGTTGCAGCACCATGTATATAAGTGACTTGCTGGGTGATACAGCCAAGAACTGCAGAGATCCCCTGGGAGCTGGGCTGAACAAGCAGCACTTCACAGAGCATGAAAGAGTTTGCAGCGACTTGGCATGCGTACAACACTTAAATCATCAACAAGGAAACCCAGAGCATTACAGACAGGAAATATTGGCTCAAACTTGGAATCCGGGCCACATATGGCATAGTTAGGAAATACTGTGCAGGAGTGGGCAGGAGTGGTTCAGGAGAAGGTAAGGTGGTATCATTAGGAGCAGGGGCACAGTGCCACAGCAGTGTCTGAGCAAAGAGGAAGGAAAGTTCTGCCATCTAAGTATTCATAAAATTTTAAGATGCTAGAATTTAATGAATTTTGCAACTGTATCTGTCTAGACAAAGTAGGAGCCAATAATTATAAATCTTTCTAATGAAGGACTTTCATAATTTTATCCTCAGTTAGGGTATTTGGGAGAGGGAGGGGCTAACTGAAATGTCACCTCCTCTATGAAGTCTTTTCCAAAATTTCCTGTGCTTAATTAGTTTGTGTACTGTGAGAGTAACAACTTATACATTGTCTCCAAGTTTTTCCTTTGTGTCTGTCTCCCCTGATACACTTTGTTATTTGGATTGATACCATATCTGAATAATCTTGACAACTTGAATATCTAGCACAGTTTTGGGGAAAAAATAAATGCTTAAAGTATATTAAAAGAATAAATAAATTTAAAATAATGAGTATTATGTACACAATACTTTCTAGTTATCTAAATGTTTGTACATCAATTATTTCTTTTAATTCTCACAATTATCTTGGGAAACAGCTCTAATTATTATTTATATTTTAAAGATGAGTAAGCTTGTTCATAGAGGTTAATTGTCCAAGATCATGCAATTAGGAAATGACAGAAATAGGAAGTCTTATAACTCCAAAGTCCTATGTTCTTTTCAGTGCATAATGCACTGGGAATAAATAAATAAATAAGTAAACACCAGACTCTCTAGGATAATTGCCTTAAACTCATTTTGCTCCTGCAGACCCAGCTGTCATAGTAGAATGCAACTAATAAACTAATGCATAATGACACCACCATCTATTCAGCTGCCTAAGCTAAAACCATCAGTCATGTTTCAACCTATATCCCACTGGGAACACAGCCTTGAGCAAGCGGGACAATTGAGATATGAACAAAGAGCCTTGGGACCAAAGAAGAGGAAACTATCAGTTCTGCATGAGGAAATCTGGTAAATTCTCACTGAGAGCATGGTGTTGAATTCAGAATGTTGAAAGATCAATAGGCACCTGGAAGGCTGAGAAGGGAAGAAAAGTTTTCTTTATTAGATGGAATGATTTGACTGTAAAAGCAAAGCAGTGCAAATATGCAAAAGTGTCTGAGGAATTGCCAAGTGCTTGGGGGTCGGAATGGGAGGTGGTAGATAACGGGAAGAGATGAGTGAGCTTAGAATAGTAAGGTGACCGCTAAGAGCTACACGCACCATGCCATGGAGTTTGCACTTAACGCTATAAGCAAGAGAGCTATTGCAGGGTTTTAAGCTGGAGAATGGCTGGGCCAGACACGCGCAGTAGAAAGATCATTCTGCTTTGTGGGGTGTTGACAAGCCCCGTCTCAGATAGATCTCGGAGAGGTTGTAACAATAGCCTAGATCAGTGCTCCTCAAACTTTATTGCATACCTAAACTACATGGGGACATGGTTAAAATGCAGCTTCTGATTGAGAATGTCTGGGTGGGACCCAATATTTTGCATTTCTATCAAGACCCAAATTTTGAGTAGCAAGAGGCTAAGTGACAGAAAGGGCAGGCCCATACTGAAGCCATGGTAGTAAGAATGGAGAAGAGGGGATTCCCCTGAGACATTTCAGAGGTCCCAGGAAAACCAAGTTTAACCTCTCTCTCGTCGTTTAGCTGTGTTCTACCTCAGGTGTTAAGCCAATGTATCTGGAGCCCATAGGTCCCCTTCTGTACTTCTAAGGAGCTTACTGTGCTGTGAGCTATTTGAGCATTTGAGCAGATTTTTTTTAAATAAAAATTTATTTAATTTATTTAATAAAAATTTAATGTGTGTGTATTTCCTGGTTCCCGTATAACATTAAAATTCCCTGAAGATCACACATCACATCAATCTTCTTGCAGCACTCCAGTGAGCACAAAGCAGTCGGTACTAACAAATACTTATTAAACTTAATATTTTTTCTGAAACACGCAAGAATATTGGACTTTTTATTAAACATAAATTATAGTTTTGGTGCTGGGAAAGGAAACGTGAAGCTTGTGAGTTAAAGGTGATCTCTGGACAACTATTTTATGCTCAAGAACCTTTTGTCAGATGAATAATTGTTAGATTTAAGTGTTCATTAGTAAATGTCCTCCCTTGTAATACCACTTTAGAACAGTAATCGTAACTTAAGTTTTTCATATAAAGAGAATATTTCTACATATATGCTTTTACAGCAAAACCTCAGATGAATAATTGTTAGATTTAAGTGTTCATTAGTAAATGTCCTCCCTCGTAATATCACTTTAGAACAGTAAACGTAACTTAAGTTTTTCATATAAAGAGAATATTTCTACATATATGCTTTTACAGCAAAACCTTGAGCCCCCATTAAAGGCTCAGAATGAAAATCTAAGGATTCAAGAATTTGGTGAGGATAGGAAGAGTCGTGGCCCTTTGAATGTGGTAAAGCCTGATGGTAGGAATGGTAACAGCTGACACCTTTCTCCCTCAAGAGAATGGAAGCAAATTGGTTCTAAATTCCATTGAGTTAACTTTGATTCTTTGAAATTGCTTTAGATCCCTGAGCTCGTGGAGCCTGGGCATGAACTTGGCTTAAACCCTAGCAATAAAATGTCCTCCGAGTTCCATTAAGTCTAGAAATGAAAAAGCTGCATGGTCTGAGTAGAAGGTAATGGCTTTTAGAGATTGACACTTATGGGTTAAAGCCCTCCAGGCCTTATCAAATACCAGAATAACTGAGTAACTGTGGGCAGGTTATGTAACTGTGCTGGGCATCCTCATCCTCATCCATAAAAATTGTGAAAATCACAGTTGTGAGGTTGAGATGGGACCTAGAGTTGTCACTGCTTAGATGTTCTTTCTCTTCTCCCCTTTGATCCTTTCATATTATGACTTCCCTTAGGCTGAGGACTAGTATATGGGGAAACTGAAAGCTCTAGGTGATAACAATGATAAGAAAATAGATTCTTATAGTAAGCTAAATCACAGCTTGGTTTCAAAATGTTCTCTAAATATATGAAGTGTCTTAGGTTATCAAAGAAAATGTAGATGATATAAAGCTATTACTGCTTTATCCTCAGTGTTGTGTTGTATAGTCTGCCACCTTTTGGTTGGCTGGAAAAAAAAATCTTTTCCTGGACAATAAGTTTGAAGAGAAAATACAGATTTGTCAGTCATTCCCAGGGGAATCAACTCACATGGGAATTTTTTTAAAGCAAATCTTTCTCTCATTTCAACCTTGAGTCACTTTTTTTTTCTCTTTTGAAACATGGTCCTTTCTCTTTGTATTTTAATACTGTATTCATCATTGGGTAGGTTTGTGGACTGATATAATTCACTTATCCTTTTCAGGTCTGAGCTAACCAAACTCAAAATCCTGTGTTCTCAATATGACACATGAATATTTTGGTGAACGAAGTTCTTTCTATTTATGCAGTAAAGAGATACCATAGAAACATTCTTAATATGTTTTTAAGTATAAAAAATTATTATAACTAAAGACATAAATGAATGAAAGGACCTTGAAATATAATTTAGTCTATTGGGCCGGCCCGGTGGTGCACTGCTACAGTGAGCCACTTGGGAGTGCAGCGGCGCTCCTGCTGAGGGTTCGGATCCCACATACAGACCGGTTCCCGCTCACTGGCTGAGTGAGGTGCGGGCGCAGCACCGAGGGTTGCGATCCCGTTGCCGGTCCCGGTCCAGTACGGGCATGACACTGAGGGTTGCGATCCATTGCCGGACACGAAAAAAGACAAAAATAAATAAATAAATAAATAAAAAATAATTTAGTCTATTCATTTACCCTGTGTGCTGATGACGCTGACAGGAACATTATGAACAATCACACTTATTTCTCATTGTAACTTAGAATTCATATAGTATATATTCTTCAATTGCTTAGTTAGGTTAATAATACTTAAATCATCCTTTTATTCATGGATTAGAGCCCAACTCTATCTTCTATACTGATAATCTTCATTTTTTTATTGATCCAAGGAATATTCGTCAAGCATATAATACGTGCCGGGCACTCTACTAAACTCTAAGATTAAGGTAATTGCCAAAACAGAAATATATCAGTTCACAGAGAACTTCTCTTCCTAATGGAGGAAGACAGAAAATAAACAAATACGTATACAGATGACGTGAAGTGTCAAGAAGAAAAACAAAGCAGGGTAGGGGAACAGTTTGACTGCGGGAGGGGACATAGTAAGAATGGATGGTCAAGGAAGATTTTTTGATAGATGATTTCTTTTTTTGCATTAAAGATATGAAGGAAATGACAGAGAGAGAGAGCTGGCGGGCTACCTTAGAGAAGAGCTTTCCCAACAGAGACAACGGCAAGTGCGAAGGGCCCAGGTGGCCGTGCAGTGCCTTGTCGAAGGAGACCAGGAAGACCAGTGTGGCTGTGGCAGAGGAAGTGAGAAAGAGCAGAGAAAGATGAGACCAGAAGGAAAGAAACGGAGCAGAGTGCTTGAGCCTTGTAGGCTGCAGTGAGGATTTTGGATATTTTGTAAGTGACGTGGGGAACCCTGGCAGGGTTCTGAGTACATGACTTAAAAGATTTTGTTCTCTATTTTGAAGGGTTACTTTGGTAGCTTAAATAACAGACTCTATGGGATGAATATTTGAAGCAGGTTAGAATGACCATTTAATTTATTATCTTACCTAGGGCACTTTTGAGAGTGAAAATGGACACTATTCATAATTATGTGGGAGAAACATAATGAACATTGTTCTGGGAAACCCAGGATATATGAGTATTCTACCCTGAAGCATGGAGACCAGGTGGAAGCTACAACCATCATCTCCCGGGGAGGTGACAGGGAGACAGCGTGCCCCCTGCTTATGCCAGACATTTTCCCTCGCCGCTCTGGAAATGCTCCTTCTGTCTTCACTTTGCTCTCTGCCCCAGGAGACTGACCTGTAAAGAAATCTGTGGTGGGGTCCTGTGTCCTATGGCTTCAAGGTCAAGTCATCTAAAGGGGAACTCCAGCTAGAGATCAAGGGAGGGAGAATTTGTTCCTCTAACCCCTTCCCTATAGGGTGCCTGAGACCAGTTGTGTCCTTCCAGAGAAGGCCATACACCACCTCTCCAGGCCACCTGCTTATGTGACTCTTTCCCCTTTTAAGTTCTAGTAGCCTTTCTCTTCCCTGGTCCCTTTAGGCCTGGAGCTAGCACCTACTACCACTGTTAGCCCGGGGGTCCTGTACTCCCTTGGGGTTCCCTAACACCCTGCCTGTACCTTACAGTTAGTATTTTTGTAAATAAACTTTTCTTCAGTTATCTTAATTTGACTGTGCCATCTGTTTCTAGTGGGACAGTGCCTGTTACACTGTCCTGCCTGAAGGTAGTTCTAGGAATGAATCTGTGCGAAATGTGCCTAGCACTTGGGACCTTAGATACACCATGCCTTGGAATGGCCTCCATAAATCATAATGTGCATTAATTTCTTAAGGGAACAAAGAAAAAGCAATGAGGCTACTTTTCTTCTCTGACTCCCTTTAAATTCAAGAATTCATTAAGCAGCCCTTGAAAGGAGGCAGTCAAGACAAACCTTAAAATACTATGTTTTTCAACTGCAGCCTGAAAGGAATGTTTTATATTTCAAAATAGGTTACCGTATGCGTTTATAATGAGGAGAATTTCTCAGCAAAGGCAGCTCCAGATCGTGACTCTGCCTTTCAAGGAGGTTTCCTTATTTGCACACCACTGAAAGAGTTTCACCCCAAGAAGATGGCAAAGAACAGGCGTAGCTGGGTGACACTGAAGCATAGCTTCATGGTGTTAAAAAAAGTGGGGGCTGAGTATGAATGATTTGAATCAAAAACAGTTATTTAAATTCAGGGTGAACAAAAAATTGAGTTTGGTGCCAGATGAAATGTAAAATAGCTTCAGGAGAATGCTCTGGATAACAGGGCTGTGTGTACTTGCTTCAATGACCTTGGGAAACCGAGAAATCTAGAAACTCCATGTCTTGCTCCTCACCGTGTTCTGGGGAGAGAGAGGCAAGAAAGGGGTAGAGGGTGATTGCAATCTCAAGGAGCCCTACACTTGCAGAAGACCTGGTCAGGGAGCCACCCCTTTAATCTCGATACTCCCAGCACTGGGCCCGGTACCTAGTGTGTTGCAGGAGTTCATAAATGTCTACCAAGTAAATAAACAATGAATGACATAGCCAACAAATGTACTTCAAGATACAGTACGACACCATACCCTCTGTGAGGTTTACTACTTCCCAATTGAGTTAAATTGGTAAAAATAGTTAATCAGGAGAACTAATATATTGCCCCTAAACTAACGGTTGCTTGTCCAATATTTTTCATGTTCAACCTGTTGCTTTTAATTAATGACTACTAATGCTTAATAATATTGTGATGTTTTTATTGTAATAATAGCATGTTTCCAACTTAAACGCCAAATGCATGCTTTTTTGATTAATAAGAATAAAAATTATTTTATTACTAGGTTTTGGGGGAGAATTTGACAACATTCTAAGACTAATAGTTATACATTGTAAAGTAGAGAGACCAGAACTACCAATGGACAGCCCAAGAAAAGATGTCTAATGTTCTTTAGGGCAAGCATTGTCCAGCCTTCATAACTGCAAAAAGAGTTTGAAGGCAGAGGGACAGCAGGGTCTCAGGAAGGAGGAGCTAGCTCCGTTTTATTCTTAGTCTCGCTATGGATCAGTGAATGGCTCTGAACCTCAGATTATAGACAGCCCCAAATGCACCGACGGTTTCTATTCACTTACACCTTAGGATGAATGTAAGTAACTGTATTACATCTCCTAGAGACATTAGCATTTAAGACTTAGCTTGCTGTTGCCCTCAGTAAACAAATTTCAAGCCTTAGAATAGAGAGGTATAGCGACGGAACAAGTTCCATGTCCTTTGTCCTTAAATCATAACCCACCAGCAGGACCTGTTTTAATCTAACCCAATTCCTAGAGCATTGTCATTGTGCTCCTTTATATATGGAATAAGAGAGAACACTGACTCATACATCATTCATCACACACACACACACACACACACACACACACACACACACACACACCTTTTTATTCATTGGTTAATTTGGATTAATTTTGGCTTTTAATATTTTAGAAGCCATATAAAGTGGGGAGAAACTACATAGATCTTCTTTTCCTACAAATAAGATTTCCTCAAATCACAAATCTAGTAAATGGAAGATTCTCAGCTAGGACGAGTCTCTCAAGTTATCTCCTCCTTCTTTGTCCAAAATCCCACCCTCGTACACTTGGTCTCTTTTGGTCCCTAAAAGTTTTACATTATGCTTCTTTCCTGTGTTGTGCTACCTATTGGATATGTTAGTGTATGCAAAGTATGTAGATAGTTAAGACCCCAAATATATTTCTTCTAGCATCTATTTCAGCTATTGCAGGTGAAAGAGTTTCTTTGCTCCAATTATCTGAGTAATTTAAGAACATAGAACGAGTCTGAGTTTGTACCTAGTACTAATGCTCAAACCATTTTCTTCCTCCTTTCTGAGTGATAAAAATTTTAAAAGAACAGAAAAAGCATTAAATGAATATATTTTTGCGGTCGTTTGAAGGTCTGTAATGAGAACAGGAAATACATAATTGAACACAGAGTAGTACAAGGTAAGTCATCAGTGTAATAAATTGAAACACACAGTCGTGGAAAGTAATAAGCTGGGACACTTTTGTATGAGGTCAGGTGTTTTGCTTTGAAGTTGGACTGAAATTTGCCTTTCCTAGGACAGAGCTGTCTTATGATTCCGCACACTCATTGATCTGCAGTCGTTTAATGAGGCAGAGGGTGACCAACAGTTAATATCAGGAAATTTGCTCTAGTACCCACAGGGCTAGAGATCAGCTAGAGCCTTGAACATGTAAAATTAGGTTTCTTTGTTCTCAAGTTGATTATCAGACTGAGCTTAATTTGCACTGTGGCATCTTACAGGTGCCCTGACTTTTATTGCCTATAAATAGAAATGATATTACCAACCAGGAGATTCGCCCAGTGAACAGCAGATCAGGGTTCTAGTCCCAGCTTTATCAAGATTCATTATGTAAAGAAAAAAGACCTTTCTTAGAAGTCCCAAATTGAAAATGGCCCCTCCAAATCCTCATTCAGTCCCCACCCTACCATACTACATAGGGGTGTTTAGAGCATGAATGGGTTGGTGCAAAGGATGTTTTCTGGGGACTTCTGGAAGGAAAGATAAAACCAAATCCCAGAAATGATAATGTAGTTGAGGACCTACAGGTATGAAAAAATTCTGGCAGGTTTCTGAAGACAAGCAAAGTCCAATTAGGCAGAGAATTCTTCCTGCAGATGTTTGATGAACTTGACTTCCAGCTGGGCTAGAACTACGGCTAACATTTCATTCATTAAAGACTTTCAGGGAGCTCTCAAAATGTTTTTATAAACATTAATGAAGCCTTAAAAACCTGTCTTTGAAGAAGACTTGAATGAGCAGGACTTGGCATTCCAGATATGTTTGGAAGGGGCACCCGTTAGAAACAATCTAGTAATGATGCCTTTATTGGAGCTCTGTTCAGTTCTGGATGTAACGCTGTATCTGGTGTCTTAATTCATAGCACACTTTTTCATGTCAGCAAATCTCCCCAGAGAGGACCATAATTCTAAATGACTTCGATGGTTTGCCTCCACTGTTGATGGAATTAGTCAACAAATTTCTCCAGAGCACTTACTCTGTATTCAGCCTGTATGAAGCATTTTGAGGGCTTGATGGGGACCTGAGACAATGAGCCATGTGACAGGGGAGGAAGGAAGGGATGACACAGAGAAAGGCAGCAGGACAGGGAGCAGGGAACATAAGATGACGGAGACCTGTTTTTTTAAGACCCACTTTAATGTGTAACTAATTGGGCCCTTCCTTTTCTCATTAATATTAGTACATTCAGAAACTGAGGTACATGCAAGCTGAGTGCAAGTGTTAATAAGACACTTTTTGTATTATCAGTTACATTTGGAATATCGGCTTTCCCACCCTAAACTGTCATTCAAAGTTAAAAGCAAAAAATATATTGTTAATTGTGAACTTATATATAAATTGTTTATTTCTTACTGAAGCAAAACCATACTTTATTTAAGAGCAGCGAATTAGAAACTTGGTGTTCCATAGCAACAAGACATCCGGGAATGTTCTATTGCTGTTGGCACTAATATTCTTTTATAAGAAATCAGTGGTGCTGAGTGCACGATGGTTATTACCCTCATTACTGGCCGTTTACCATTCTGAGATGCTGCATATGTCAACCTGACCTCAAAATAACCTTTCTATAACTGCAGTTAAGACAGAAGAAACAAGCAGATAAAAGTACAAAAGTTGAACTTGGAACCAAAGCCACTTGGCTCAATTTAGTTAAATTTACTATTAATGAGCCCGAGGTTGAGGTTAAAGCCCCGCTCCAACTGCTTAGCTTTACCTTTCTCCCTGACTCTAGATTCTTCCAACAAACCTGATTATTCATCTCTAAGTGGACACAGTCAGAAAGCAAAGGAATCTACCCCCTACCCGAAAGGAGCACCATACATTGAGCATGCCTTGATAGGTTGATAGGGTTGGAGTTAGCGTTATCTCTTTTAGAAGCAAAGGTAATAACGGCTATTTCCAACTGCACATTTTTGGGAAGTGACATTCTCCATAATTGTGGCTACCCTAGTAAACCAAGAATTTTATTTTTTGTTCCACAAGGTTATTATTTCTCCCACTCTTTCCTTCCCTTTCACTCTCAACAGAGTTGACTTTTTTGATGTCCCACAATGAAGTGCCAACAGCTGAAAATAAAAGCCACACTGATAGGATTCTATCCTGAAACATACAGAATCAAAACAATTGGGTTTTGTTGACCAGACTGCCCCATCTAATTCTTCTCCTGTTTAGTATGAGATTCCTTATTTTAAATTGAAAGTCATGTTTTTCTCTATTCTTCTTTAGAGTCTTGGTCCTCTCATTAGTCCACTCATTCAACCATTCAATTAATATTTATTGAGTGCCAGACACTGTGCTAGACTTAGGGATAAAATGGTGTGCAAGAGAGTGGAAAAAAATTCCTGCTCTGATGGAATTTTCAGCCTATTGAGAGAGACAGATTTAATTAAGCGATCACACAACTACATCTAAATTTTCCTGTAATAAGTGCATCAAAGGAAACGTACACGGTATATTGATGTAGGCAAGTGTAATTTCCCTTTGGCTAGGGTTGAGATTTCTTGATTTCTAAAAATTAGTCTTATAACTGTCCCTACTCTTCGATGCAATTTGGTTCCTGGGTCTTTGGAAATGTGCACCGTAGACACATCATTTTCTGTTATCCCATTATTTCTTCAGTGGTCACTGGGGCTGGGGAGACTCTCAGTCCCCTGTAACAATGTGGGAGCATGCTGGGCACAGAGCCTCTCCCGGGAAGACGTGTGATCTGGCAGCCAGCTCAGATCAATTATTCACTCACCCTGCAACCTTGTCCAGTTCTCTAATTCTCTATCCTTTATTTCCTTACCTGGGAAATTGGCATAATAATTACCATCCTCCTATCATGTGTGTCATGCTAATATACTAATGTACATGGAAACAGTTTATAAATTGAGAACTGGGATATAAAGATAAGTCAGCGCTATTATAATCATTTTTGACATGAGTACAATGGCGAGAAAAAGAAGAGCTGAAGTAAGTAAACATAAAAATGCCATGGTCTTTTCCTTCTACCCCTTGCTTGTTTCCTGCCAGAAAGCAGAAAAGCTGTGGGTAGGAGCTCTTCATTTCCACCCAGGCAGACCTTGTCACAGCATGAGCTTTCTAGCTAATGGTGACCATAAATTTCCTTTGCCAAAAAAATTGGGATACATGATCTGAAAAAGGCTTTTTTCTCACTGATTTATGACATTATTTCTATGAAAACCCATAATAATTATTATACTTTCAGATATAATTGTAATGTTTCAATTTTATATGAAAGAATAAAAGAAAATAAAAAGGTATTCTCTGAGAAATCGTTCTACTCTACCCTTGCCCCGCCTTTGTGAAAAAATGGTTGCAGGTTGGAGTCTCTTCTAATTCTGGTGGCTTTCAATGCAGGGTGAATAAATCTGTCCCCACAGGCCATCTTCTGAAAGGATGATCATCTAGATTCCAAAGATATTTATTGACCTCTGCCATGATTTAGAGACAAATTCCCCCTTCACAGGTCCCGCCTGCCCTTTGCTGCTGCTAACACACCCCTCTGGATTTATGTTGCTACCCAAAACCGGGATTTGTGAGTTCAGATCATGTCGCTGGCACTACCCAGGGTGAGACACATTCATCACAGCTGTGCTTGGTCTTATTTGCATTACATTTTTTACTGCCTATATTGTTAAAACCAACTGCTTTTAACTGTGGGCTGGTAGGTAGAATGTCTCCCAGATCTATCAGCAACACAAAATCCTGCCTTTAAAATTAGGAGAAAAGAACAGTGCCCGACGACTGAATGTATCTCCACCTCCAGCTTTAACTCTGCTGTCATCATCGGCACCAGCAGAGGGAAGGCCTGAAGTCATCTTACCAAGGCCTTATCAAACAAGCCAAGCAGATGGTGGTTCTTAGAGTACCGGGCAAAGAGATCTTTCAGAAAGGACTGCTCTAAGCTCATAGGAGGTTAGTGACTCTTTTGGAAATCTCAGTATAAGAATACTTATGACATGTAAGAGATCAAATAACTTGAGCTAATAATGAGACAGCGTGGATCAAAGGCAGAGTTGGGCTTCAAAAGCATAAAGTCAATAAGCACAGGGTTATAGGGCTATGGAAAAGGAGAACGTGTTAAATGGAGGAGACATCAATCTGGCTACAGTTTAGTGATGCCTGAGCAGTTTCCCTGTTTCCAAGGTTGACAAGTTTCAATTCTTTCTTTATCTGTGAAATGTTATTTAGTAAAACAAAACCAAATATTAAGTCATCCCAAAGGCCATTTCCAAAACAAATGATTTCTTGTTCTTGGTTACAAGAGCTTAAAATGGGAGGTAAATTCCTGGACTCATAAAGAATTGTCCGTTTGTTTGGTATTTTTTATTGTTGTTGTTTTGCCTTTTTTTTTTAATGGAAACAACAAAGAATAAATTCAACTTTTCTTAAATAATACCTTAAATTTCCACTCCAGAACTGGTGCCTAGACTGACACTTTCCTGGGTGTCTGCAGAAGCATCCCATACTGTGGGGGTTTTTGTTCCCTTGATGGTGCACGACCACTCTACTCTTAGTGCAGTTCTTCTAGAAAGGCTGCCCTGGCTGCCTTCCTGACTACCATCCCTGCTGCAGAGCCGAGAGTCCACAGTGACCTCCACACTTCTCAGCTCACAGCCTTCGCTGAGTCTCTCACTCAGCAGCTAATCACACTCTCCCTGTGACTCCTCCTATCTTGTGGTCTTCATTGTTGTTTAGTGTTGGATTTTTTTTTTCATGGCCTAACTCAAAATCTAGATGGTAAATTGAGCAAAGTGATCCTATGTTCTATGTATCATAAAGGCAAAATTTGATGGTGCAAGTTTTGAATATGACATTCACTTGCCAGATAAATTTGGGCAACTTTAAAAAATGCCAGTGATCTAATTTTATGACTTTCACTAATCTCATGCTGAGAGAGATTTTTGGATGTAATAAAAGCACAATAATTATGTTCTTTGTTGATAAACTCTGTTCAGATCCGTTATCTGAACACTATCCAGTTCAATTAGATGGGGGTGGGGCAGGTCTGAGTATTATCCAGAGGGGCTACATTTGGCAAGGACATCTGGAGGGCCAAGCCAGGCAGGAAGGGCTATTCCGGGAAGGTTATCAATAGCACAGAGCCAAGGGGGACAGGTAGAGGAGCAGGTGGGAGGCCCAGGAGTGACTGCCTGAAGCCGAGCGGCATGGAGAGAAAGTAAATGTTAGGCAGACAGGAAGGTTCGCCGCCAAGAATTCAGGAAAAATAGAGTAAAAAATAGAGTGAAAGTGACAGTGGAGTATAGAACAAGTAAACCAAGCTATTTAGAATTCAATCCACGAACCCTGGGCATGTGGTAGATGTTTCTTTTATGGGACTTACAATAACAGCCAGAACAATGGCTAAGTGACAGATACTGACTTAAAGAGTTCTGCTGCCTAATGCTAGGGTTTCTCTCACTCCCTTGCTAATTTGCATAGCTACCTGAAGGCTAGCAGGGACAGGACAAGTCTGGTATGAACAGAAGAATGCGGGCAAGCACTCTGCTGGGGGCTTTGCTCTGTTCATTGGCCCCAGTCCGCAGGTAAGCTAGGCCAGCTAGCTGCCCCCCAAACTAGTGCCCAGACTCATCAGGGAGGCCTGGGCTAAGGCTTTGAGCAGATCGATGCAATTCCATTTTTACGCTATCAGAAATAACATGGTGATCACAGTGGAGGTGGGTTTCTCTCATTTGAGACCACACTGTGAAATACCTGCCGCTGGAGGGCTTTTCATGTATCAGCATTTTGCTCAATGAATATCGAAGGAAGGAAGGGAGGGGAAGGAGGAAAAGGGAAATTGTGACCTTTGTAGGAGAATGAATCTCTGCACTTTCTCCTCTCGTAGACTAATTGCTATTTTTTTTCTTATTTTCTGCAATGAAAAGTTGAGACTGAAATCTCATCTCCTGGTATCCTTCTTCAGCTGGCTGAATATTCTTGTGCTGATAAGTCTAGTAAGGAAGTTCGTCTTGGTTATCCAGCATATACTTTGGTTGATACATTTAGATGATCAGTGTCTCTCTGTATATGTATGCACATTACACATACACGTGTGTATATTTATGTATGTGTGTGTGTGGGTGTAATCTTCAGAGCTTTGCCATGGTTTAAGCTGGACATGGTAAAGCTGCACCACCGACCTGTTGTCTTTTAGCAAAACTATTCTGCAAGAATTCTGTTTGTAGAAATCCCAGCAAGTCTCTTGTTTCTTCATTCATGGGAATAAAGATAGTATGACTTGTGCTTTTACATGTACTCTGAATACAGATTTGTTTTCATCTTCTACCTATTTGACTAAATCCAATAGTAGCCACAGGCTCTCTCACATGGTTTAGCCAGTGGGCCCAGTGAATACTGAGAACTGAGCTGAGATGCATAAATGGTCCCTTAAAGTGTCGCCAGAGGTGGCAATTGCCTTGGTCACTAACTGGCCAGTGCTCAGAGCCAAGTTGCTCATGATGAGAGAGTTCTGTCTCTGTGTTTTCCCTTCCCTGGCAGAGACAGAGGTAGCTGTGTCCGTGGAGAACTCTTTGTTCCCAGGAACGTGAGACCAGTTGCTGCCAGGTGAAAAGGTGCTTCTGGTTACAAGTTACTCTTATATTCATGGTATCATTTCATTCTTGCAATGAGTAGATAAAAGTAGTAATCACAAATCCCAAAACATAGACAGGTAAACCGAGGCTAAATGATTGTGTTGTACCCAATAAGCACCCAGGGATCTGTTTGTCAAAATCAGCTCCAGCACTGGGCCAGCCACCAGCTTCCCGACCCCAGCCTGATACTCTCAGAGTGGTGTGTGTTCTACCAAACTCACATGCTGTGTTTTACAATAGAAATAGGACACCAGGCCAGACTGAGAGCAAGACCAACCTTCAACTGTAACCGCATATTTTGTGTCTTGGGCAAAAGTGACAGAATTCTGAAAGTGGTGTATTGTGACCCATTCTTTACATTGATGGTGGTTTTTAAGCTTGTAGAGAAGTATTTGTAAGGATGTGAAAATTGGGGGAAAAGATTAGAAGGGAGGAGATTTATTAAAAGCTTACCCAAGATCAGTCTTTTCCATCTATCTCAAGTCATCTTCGCCTTGAGTAGATCAATTAACCCCACCGGGCCTCAGTTTCCTCATCTGTGAAGTAGAGTTATGATTTCTTCCTCAAAGTTGTAGAGTACATAAAATGGGTTCACGCACATAAAGCATTTATGACAGCACCCAGCACTTATTAAATATTTACTGTTATAATTGTAACTGTATGATTGCCTATATATGGAAAAAATGAGACTCAGAATTTTAAATACTTGTCCAAGATAGACAGCTGATATGGAACTAGGACACAGACCCAGGTCCACATCCAGAGCTTCAGAAGAGCCAGAAGGTCATCTCTGAAATATTCTTATGTTATTAGCCAGATACAGCTTAAGTTCTTCCACAGGGTAAACATTCCAAGGCAGAATAGGCAGATACAGCTACAGCTGGGCAGAGAAGGGATTAGGGTGGGGTTGGAGAAGAGCTCTTCTCTCTCAGGCAGGAAAAACAGCCTCAGGAAGGAGCAGGAAGCCAGTAGAGACTGTCATCCACCCGGTGCCACAGTTCTCCAGAGGAAAACAGATCTTCCTTGAAATGTACAGAAACCAAAAAAACTCATAGCCCAGTATATGTGAGTCTCTCACATAGCGTTTTTTACGCCTGACCAGTCTCTGTTTTAAGAATTCTCCTACGCAGTATTTTTTTTAAACATTCTCTCTAGTTGTCCCAATAATTCACTTGAGGAGCAACAGATTGCTCTTCTTTCCTATTAATTATATGAAACATTATGATCTCAGTGCTACCACAGTAGCTGCATGCATACTGTGTCATATCTGTAGGAGTTGATTATTTTTACCTGTCCTATTTTAAGTTAAACAGTCTCTGAGTTAGGGTGATTAACCATGCAGGTCTTTTGGCACAAAGTAAATCATGCATGGTCACATAGGGTCAAACTCCTCTGTGGGGCAATCAGCATCTTCCCAGAAGCCAGGGGGCTAATTTGTATGCTAGAAACTTCTGTGGATACCAGGAGGAAGACAAGTAGCTACCTTAGTCAACTCCAACAGGAGATATGGGATGGTGGCTTGGCCTTTGTTAGGAAAGGGGCCCGAGGCCATCATGTGCCAATCTTCTGTGCTCTCTATAATTATCATTTTAGTTGGGTTTGGCACAGAGAAGAAATGAACCTGTTATTCACTCACTGCTTTGTGTTTTTGACCCTTTCTAAAATAAACAAACACAAACAAATAAAAATAACTCTCTCTCCTTTCTTTGTGCAGCATAAGTCTCTGTGTGCAAAATCTACCCCCAAAGGAAAACTAGCATATAATACTTTTTCACAGAAAATTCTGATGGGGGTAAAAAGATGGTGTCCAATGTCCCATTAGATATAGGATTTTAAAAAGACTAATGCATTGAAAAGCAAATATATTGGCACTATCCATAACCCTGACATTTTGACAGATACCTCAGTGTCTGCCTTTGTGATGGAATTGATTATCTCTGTAAGTTTCCTTCAAAGCCAGTCACCTCTGCAGCACCTTTCCTCTTGCTTCTGTAAAATCCTGGGCCTGGTGCCAGCATCTGTTTGTGTCCAGAGTTCTTTGCCTCTTTCATGCATTATTCTCATCCCCCACCCCCCAAAAAAAAGCAGTTTGAGGAATGCAGTGGGAGCTGTCTTAAGAGTAAGGTAAATATGGTAAATGCTCAGTTTTGTTGAAAGAGCTCTTTGGGGGGAGACAGCTTTGTTAGAGGGACTCAAGACAATTCATTTCCTTCTCTCTTGAAAGTTTCATGGAGAAGATTGCGTCGTGGCGAGTTGTCCTGGCTGGTTTTAACTTTGCCATATGAAAGACAGCTGAGGAAGTGGCGGAAACCACAGTTCACTGGGATGAACACTTCTGCTGATCACTTGACTCAAGCATAGACAATGCCTAGGAAATGCTAGTTGGTGATAAGGCTGGTGTTCTGAGGAGGAGAAAGAAGGGGAAGAAGGAGAGCATTTTAATTCCTACAGAAACCTTTTAAAAAGGTAGAGCTACCGCAATTAATTCACCTTAATCTGCACTGAGGTGTGAAGAAACTATGTCTTCACTCATTCATTCATTCAGCGGGTGTTTACTGAAGCTCTGCTGGGTCTCAGGCCCTCTGCTAAGCACTGAGAGAATGAAGGACGGCTGCCCCTCGGGTTATAGGCAGTTTGTGTGATGACTGTCCTCATGTGCCTTCCTCTGTACTGCATTGTCTAGTCTTTGGCAGGGAGAACAGGCTTAGAGGCTGGAAGCTAGCAATTTTTCCTGAGGAGCAGGACAATACATTAAGAAATTAAAAGGTGAGAGACATTTAAGGGAGGAGATGCAGAAGACACACTGACATGCAGAAGGGAGGAAAGCCACCTAATCTTTGCCACTGATCAGTACTTGTTAATGGCTGCAACACTCTCTCTGTCATTAGTCCAAAGCTATCCCACCTCCACAATTATTCATTCACGTTCTCTCTTTCCATCATAACCAACACTATTCAAATTCAAGTTATTACCTTTTGCTTGGATCCCTACAATGGCTTCTAAACTGTTCTCCATCCCAGGCTTATTCCAAGATACCTTCTACTCAGCCATTAGCGTGAGCTTCGTGAGACCAGTGACTTCCCAACTGAATTCCCTGCCTCCACTGTCCCTGCTCAAATTACCTTTTGCTTGGATCCCTACAATGGCTTCTAAACTGTTCTCCATCCCAGGCTTATTCCAAGATACCTTCTACTCAGCCATTAGTGTGAGCTTCGTGAGACCAGTGACTTCCCAACTGAATTCCCTGCCTCCACTGTCCCTGCTCAAATCCCTCATTCACAGTCTGCAGCACCAGATTCACCTTAGCATACTGCAGCTGTCTTCATGGCCCTCCACACCGAGGTCTTTAACCAAAGGGATGTCATAATTGACTCCTTTGTCTACTACCACAGACTCGCTACAGTGCTCTGTATCTGGTTGTGCTACCCTGTCCCCTCCAAAGAACACTACGTGCCAGTGAAACTGACCTCCTGTCTGGTCCTGAAACCGTCGGGCTTTCCCATCACTCGGCCTTACTTGTGTCGTCTCCTCCTCTGGAACAGTCCTGTGCGTTCCTTCCTCTCATGCTTCTGATCATTTTTTTAAAGCGTGTCTCAGTTGGCATCTCCTCTGTGCAGCCTTTTTGCACCCATCTTACCAGTCAAGGTCCGCATCACCGGGTGCTCTTACCCTTTAAGCCACCGAGGGCCTGAGCGTTCTCTTCTTGAAGCTCCCCACGGGCCTGTTGATTGCACCCGGCGGTCTGTGAGGCTGGTGAGGGTTGTGATGCTATCTCCTTTCCTCTGACAAACTCGGCACAGATCCTGGGACGTTATAATGCTGTTTTTGAAGAAGTAAAAAATAGCAAATTGATGGTGCAAACACATAAACTTAAAAAAAAAAGGTTGTTGAAGTAAATGCAGTTGCTGAAACCTGCCTTAGTTCTTTGACAGGAATTGTCCTGTGAAACGGGCATGAACACTGGCAGATGGTGACAATTGTGAGGGATAGAGTGAGTGTCGTTTATCATAATAGGCCCCTTTTCCTTGGTGACCTCCTTTCCACGTGTGTTGGTCTCATCCTTGCAAGGTCAGCTTTAGCAATCTGACTCTGGTAGTCTGAAACTGCTCACCACCATTTTGGCAATTTTCAATGTAGTTTTGTCATCGTATTTTTGTTCATTTTTGTTCTTTGCTTTTAAACAGATTAAATATATGATTGG
>NW_007732568.1:93580-94735 GCF_000696425.1 Galeopterus variegatus | reverse complement strand
TGTCATCGTATTTTTGTTCATTTTTGTTCTTTGCTTTTAAACAGATTAAATATATGATTGGCAAAAGGCTGCTCGCTTATGTGTAATCCCATATACTTGTCAGTTAGAGCCTTACATTCCTGCTGATGGCATCATCCAGGTCTCTAGAGCTACCATCAGCAGGGAGTCCCAGATCTGATTCACCTAGGAACTGGCCAGCTGGGGTCCAGCTCAGCATTCTGGACACATTATTATGCTGAATACAGGTCACAGTGACACTGAGGTATGTGAGGACCCTTCTCCCAAATGAGTACACTGTGGTCACTGAAGGTAACATGGATGTCCTGATGGTTTCGGCATCGCTGAAAAAAATAGAAATAACGTGCAAAGCAAAAGGGAAACCAAGATGCTGTCTTTGTTTTCCTTCTGCAAGGAGATATGAGTAGTCACACCTCTACCTGCTGCAGAGAGGCAAGCCTGCTCTTCCCTTTTGTAGCTGAGGAAGTATTTGCTGAGTGGCTCAACTCTTACCTGGAATCCTCTTTTCTGCATTTACTGACATTGAAAAGCCAAAATCCATTACCTTAAAATTGGCTAAATAAGGTCTCTCCAGTTAATTTTGCCTATGAAACAATTTTTCTATTCAAGAACACTGGACTTCATCTCTCATAATAAAGAGGCCATTAATTCTCTGCTACTGCTCATTATTCTTATTAACTATTCGCAGACTTTTTTGCTGAAGGCAAAATGTATCTATTAGAGCCAGCAAATACGGATTGCTAACATGCTGAGGCCAGCGTCCTCACCCAGGCACTCAGCGAAGCGGCGACATCGGACTCCACCAGCTGGCCCTGTGCGAAGCGTGAGCCCTGGAGGAGAGGTGGGGGGCAGACTGTTCAAGAAACGGAGTTGCTATTCAGATGTGCTTATTCAGAGCCCTTTGTCCTGAATAAGAAGAGAAACACAGGAGTCTTCTAAGAGCAACAGCTGATCACTTAGATTTTTCTTTCCTTTTTTTTTTTTAACTTGTTTTTTAAATGGACAAAATCTGTTTCTATGAGAAGACGGTGAGAAAGAGGAGGTGGCGAGGGGCTCTCACGCTGGTGCTCCCTGTGAAATGTAATAAGGTAGAAGAGAAAGTAAAGAAATGAACATTTCCTGGTCAATAAACTTATT
>NW_007732568.1:92287-92761 GCF_000696425.1 Galeopterus variegatus | reverse complement strand
CTCAGTCTAAGGATTGAGGTTGTCCATAGTGTTACATGTGTGGATACATTTTGTCTATCCATCACCAGTTGATGAATGGTCATCATTTCCAGTTGATGAATGGTCATCTCCAGTTTTTGGCTATTATAAATAACGTTATAAAGAGCATCTGTGAACATCCACATGCAGGTCTTTCTGCAGAAATGTTTCATTTCTTTTGGATATATACTTAGAAGTGAAATTGCTAGATCATGTTGTATTTTTCATTTAACTTTTTGAGAAACTCCCAAAGTATTTTCTAAAGTGGTTGCACCATGTCACACTCCCACCGACAACATGAGAGAGTTCCTATTTCTCCATATCTTTGTTAACATTTGTCTGTCTTATTTATTATAGCCATTCTAGTGGATAAAGAATTTTATTCTGCTGTGGTTTTTTTTTTTTTTCCTTTTTTTTTTGTCTTTTTTTGTGTCCGGCAACGGATCGCAACCCTCA
>NW_007732568.1:91011-92214 GCF_000696425.1 Galeopterus variegatus | reverse complement strand
CTTTTTTTGTGTCCGGCAACGGATCGCAACCCTTAGTGTCGCGCCCGTACCGGACCGGGACTGGCAACAGGATCGCAAACCTCGGCGCTGCGCCCACACCTCGCTCAGCCAGTGAGCGGGAACCGGTCTGTATGTGGGATCCGAACCCTCGGCGGGAGTGCCGCCGCACTCCCAAGCAGCGCTGCCGGGCTGGCCCCTATTCTGTTGTGGTTTTAATTTGCGTTTCCTTAAGAAATATGTCAAGCATCTTTTCACGGACATATTGGCTAATCGTGTGCTCTTTAGGACAATATCTATTCATATCCTTTGTCCATTTTTTTCAATTGGATTGTCTGTCTTTCAGTAATTGAGTTGTGAGTATTTTTTGTAAATTCTGGATGCAAGTTCTTTATCAGCATTGTGCTTTGCAAATATTTTTCTCCCAATCTGTTGCTTGTCTTTTTATTTTCTTAACAATGTCTTTTGAAGTGCAAAAGTTTCAAATTTTATTGAGGCCCAATTTATCAATTTATTTCTTTTTTTGGTGTCCTATCTAGGAAATCTTTGCTTATCACAATGTCTCAAAGATTTTATCTTATGGTCTAATTGTTATAGCTCTTAACTGTATGATCATGTTGCATTAACTTTTGTTTAATGTGAGGTATAAGTCTACGTTTTTTGTATGAATTGTAATTGCTCCGGCATCATATGACAAAAAGACTATACTTTCACCAATGAATTAATTGCCTTAGCAACTTTGTAATACAATCAATCGACTGTAAATGTAAGGTCTTATTTTTATACACTCAGGTCTGTTTACAACTAACTAAGGATTTACTATCACTATCTCAGTTTATCAGATAAGGAACTATGGCTGGTCAGTGGTACAACAGGCTTCCAAAGTTAAGTCTTCCATTCTTTAATATTCATGTTGTTTCTTTTTAATAATTCTACAATGCAGAACGGTATTATTTTAAAATTTTATAATATTAATGAAGGGATCAGGAATCTGAGGTTTATCTTTAGTGATGCACTTATCTTTGAAAAGGAGGTCCATTATCTTTCAACCTTTAGGAGAGGTAATTTGAATATACAGAGCCACCTCCTTTGTTTTAGTCATTAGTACATAATGTACTTCACTTATTCATTTATTCATACCACAAATCTTATTGAGCTTCTGCAATGTACAGAAACTCACTAATCTATTAATAACATGTATTTGTG
>NW_007732568.1:87587-89814 GCF_000696425.1 Galeopterus variegatus | reverse complement strand
AGTTCCTGAATATCTCCTTTGTTTTTCACTACCGCTTTGCTCTGCTTTGTGTTGTTTTGTCGTGTGTTTTGAAATTCTCTCTCTCCTCTGCCAGTGTCTGATCTTCTCTGCTGATGTGTGTGGTGACCTCTGATTTCAACCTGCACCTTTATCTTCACCTCTTTGGCTTGGGTACATTTCCACTAGGAATTATGTATTCTAGATGATCAGTTGAACCTTGACCATCAAAAACTTGACTCCGACCTAGAACTGGTTTGTTTCCAAGTCCTTGGGATCTGTCTTCTGTTTCCATTGATATTCCCCAGGCTCAAGTGTTATAGGTCAGTGATTATTAGGGATGCTCCGGGCTAAGACTGTGTGGGTTAAAACTTTGAATAAGTCTTTTACTAGCTATGTAAACTTAGATGTAAAATTGGGAAAATTATCCCATTTTTCTGTGTCCTAACCTTCTCATCTATACAACAGGAATAATAGTCATATTTACCTCATGGGTTTCTGGTTAGAATTTAGAGTTAACACACATGTAAAACTTAAAATAGTGTCGGATATATAAGGACCACGATAAATTTGAGCTGTTCTTATATCATGGCCGTATCCACCACTGCAGCCTGTCTCCCTGCTTCCAGGCTGGCCCTGCTCTAATCCATTCTTTACACTGCAGGCAGAGCAGTCACTCTCATGTGCAGATGTATGATGTCACTGCCCTTGCTTCAGGTGACATATGCAATCGTGACCTTGCTTACAAGACTTTTCCTCACCTGCCTCTGCTCCCTCCTCAGAATCATCAGGGCCAATTTCTTGCCAATGCTACAGTCATATTTTCCTTTTTTGCACTTTTAAACTTTTTTTTATTGTTTTTCTTTAGTATTACATGGTCTCTTGCCTCTCCAATTTCATTCATGCTACTCCTCCCGATTGACAAAAGCCATAATTCATCCTTTACTTAGGTATCTTCTAGTTATCCTTTTTAATTATCAGGGGCTCCAGGAAACCTTCTCTGGTCTCCTAATGCACTTTAGGTACCTCTTTGTATGTTCCTATAGCACCTTGAATTTTCTTCTCACAGTATCATACTCTTTTGTAATTGTATATATAGATGCTGTTCTCTTTACTAGATTAGAAGTTCTTATCCTCTCTACTGCTTATAGTTTTACTTTTAATACCTAACATAGTGTTTAGAATATAGTAAGCTCCCAGAAATTCTGTATTGGGCATCTAAAAGGNAGTTCCTGAATATCTCCTTTGTTTTTCACTACCGCTTTGCTCTGCTTTGTGTTGTTTTGTCATGTGTTTTGAAATTCTCTCTCTCCTCTGCCGGTGTCTGATCTTCTCTGTTGATGTGTGTGGTGACCTCTGATTTCAACCTGCACCTTTATCTTCACCTCTTTGGCTTGGGTACATTTCCACTAGGAATTATGTATTCTAGATGATCAGTTGAACCTTGACCATCAAAAACTTGACTCCGACCTAGAACTGGTTTGTTTCCAAGTCCTTGGGATCTGTCTTCTGTTTCCATTGATATTCCCCAGGCTCAAGTGTTATAGGTCAGTGATTATTAGGGATGGTCCGGGCTAAGACTGTCTGGGTTAAAACTTTGAATAAGTCTTTTACTAGCTACATAAACTTAGATGTAAAATTGGGAAAATTATCCCATTTTTCTGTGTCCTAACCTTCTCATCTATACAACAGGAATAATAGTCATATTTACCTCATGGGTTTCTGGTTAGAATTTAGAGTTAACACACATGTAAAACTTAAAATAGTGTCGGATTATATAATGACCACGATAAATTTGAGCTGTTCTTATATCATGGCCGTATCCACCACTGCAGCCCGTCTCCCTGCTTCCAGGCTGGCTCTGCTCTAATCCATTCTTTACACTGCAGGCAGAGCAGTCACTCTCATGTGCAGATGTATGATGTCACTACCCACCCTAACCCTAAGTGAAACGAGTCAGGCAGTGAAAAAGAAATACCACATGTTTTCACTTATTGGAGGGAGCTAAAGGTGAATGAATCAATTCACACACATACATACACACACACACACACACATACACACACACACGCTCTCACACACACACACACACAAAACAAACAAACAACAACAACAACATCAACAACAACAACAACAAAAAAAACCGGGGTGGGGGAGAGGAAGATATAGCAACCACAACTTTTTTTTTTGAAGTTCTTACAACAAGAAAATGGAGGGGACACACCTGGGT
>NW_007732568.1:82795-87005 GCF_000696425.1 Galeopterus variegatus | reverse complement strand
GGGACACAATAACTAACTACATTGTATATTGACAAAATAAAAAAAATAAATAAAATAAAACAAGATAACACTAAAAAAAAAAAAAAAGAAATATGCAATCGTGACCTTGCTTACAAGACTTTTCCTCACCTGCCTCTGCTCCCTCCTCAGAATCATCAGGGCCAATTTCTTGTCAATGCTACAGTCATATTTTCCTTTTTTTTGCACTTTTAAACTTTTTTTATTGTTTTTCTTTAGTATTACATGGTCTCTTGCCTCTCCAATTTCATTCATGCTACTCCTCCTGATTGACAAAAGCCATATTTCATCCTTTACTTAGGTAACTTCTAGTTATCCTTTTTAATTATCAGGGCCTCCAGGAAACCTTCTCTGGTCTCCTAATGCACTTTAGGTACCTCTTTGTATGTTCCTATAGCACCTTGAATTTTCTTCTCACAGTATCATACTCTCTTGTAATTGTATATATAGACACTGTTCTCTTTACTAGATTAGAAGTTCTTATCCTCTCTACTGCTTATAGTTTTACTTTTAATGCCTAACATAGTGTTTAGAATATAGTAAGCTCCCAGAAATTCTGTATTGGGCATCTAAAAGGTCGACAATTTTCTGCAATTGTAAGTGGAGGAAAGGCAATCCCAGACCAAAATCTGAGAATATTCATGACCAGATTCAATGCATTCCATGAAGCAGCTTCATTCAAAGAAAGGAAAGGATGATAATAGATTGATTAACACAAAGAAAGACAAATGAGAGAAGACTGCAGAACACTCTCACTCTACCATGTATCTTCACACAGCAAGTCATAGGCTTTGGGTGAAAAATATCAAGCATGTGACAGAGATGGGGAGAGAAAAGCGGGATGATGGTACAAACACAGTACCACTCACTGGAAGATGGCTTCTTCTCCTTTTGTGATACCCAGATAGTGGCCTGTGAAATTGCCACCTAATAGAGAGTCCATAGATGGTTTTCATGGGAGTGTCCCCATGCATTTTATTTGTCTGTCACTTTTGTTTACTCTGCTTTATATACTTAACTAATTTGGCTTGACATAATCAGGACACGGCCATGAGAAACAAGACGACATCTTTTAAATATTTCATTTAATAAGAAAGTACTGGGTGCAGGCTTCTGTTCCTTTTCATTAGGGAGATAGACATGGACTAGCCACCATTACTCACAGGGTTAGCATTAATTTATAATAAAATTCTCCAAGACATGTGCAATACCTACACTTTAACTAATGGAAATTGATTTAGAATTGCATTTATTTTTAATGAATTGTAATGAACTTTTCTTTTACATCACTCCCAGTCACATATTAGCCCTTTAAGTGCCATGCAATCTAAGAGAAACATGTACACTATAACAACTTATGATGGTGTTTGTTCAGCCAAATGGGTTTGGCTTTTCCCACTGCCTCTTGAATGTGACATGGCCCAATTCAACATGGTGGATTTCTGGGTGGCTTGGCCCCATTCCCGCTGAAAAATAAATTCAAAGGGTAGGAAGTCAACTGATATCAACTGCACTTGTTTGGTAGAAAATTAAGGATTTATAAGAGACCTATCTTGTCTTTATGAAGCTGTGGTTTCAATGAACTGAAAATCCAATTTTCTTAATGGCTTTTTTTGTATTCAGTTCAGTTCCCAGAGACCTGAAGGAAGTTTCTAAGAAAATCAAAGAAAATTTTCTTTACTTCTCATGTTGGATTGCTTTAAAGCTACCACCTGAAAATATAGTGTAATCGCCTTCCTCACTGGTATTGTCTGTGGCATTTTTTCAGTCTTACCTACTTCATATCAGTTGTTCCTAAACATTAAAATAGGATCTGCCACCAAAAGAGGAAAAGTGTATGCCACTTACAAACTGAAATGGCTTTTTCATCTAGAAATGAGTTACTTTCATCTTGCCTTATAGAAATGGCCCATATTGGACTAAACAAAATATGTATGCCTAGAAGACTAAAACTAGTAGTTTACAATTATTAAAAATCAGTTATTTGTGGGGATCTACTTTTGAACACTCTGACGCAAATTATAAAACATAATCATCCTTGAAATGACAAAATACTTAATGATAACATCAAGAGTCCCCATGTCACTAGTATGACATGTCCACTCAGCAGACTTCTCAAAGCAACTCTTGTGTGGTCAATAAGTGGTGATTTTCTCCATTATTAATGTTCATATTATCACAAGCATGGCCCTCTTTGCCTCGTCAGTGGCCACGGATTAATCACAGTTGTACAAATATTGCTAAACCATGTCAGGAAGCCATAGACGGAACACTGCTCACTTCACCTGCTCTTCAAGGTTGACTGCCAGTGACCTCAGTCCTCTCTCAAGGTCTTATCTATAAATAGGTAAAGAAAGAAATTTTCTCTAAGTTTAAAAGGATTTTTCCCCCTATAATTCTAGTTTACAAATATAGATGTCAGCCATCTGTTGATTCCTTTATTCATTTGCATGTAGCATAAGGAGAAGTGAGACTAACTAGGGGTGGAAGTCCGCAGAGATCTACAACTTTAGTCTTAGTCAGGCCAGGGAATACAACTTCTAGGCTTGAAAGACCAGAAGCTGTGCTTCTTCCAAATGGGTCTCTGCCCCAGCCTGTTGCTGCCTGGATGCCACAATCTTAAATTTTAGTACCTGCACTTATGCTAATTTATAATGCTTGTCAATCACTCATGGGGCCCTAGAGGCACAAAAGAAGGTTAAAGACGGAAAAACAATGATTGTTACTGAGCCCCAGAAGACCCAAAGGATGATTCATTCATTCATGCATTCAGTGATGCTTTTTGAGTGTGTGTACTCTGTCAGTCACTCCTATGAGCATGAGGAAATCAACCTTTAAAAAACATCATTCTCTTCTTAAGTAGTTTACCATTTAGAAAAGGAGATAGGTACAAAAAGGAAAATAAAATAATTCTGCCTCTATCTTGGAGGTCTGTGTGAGTTATAGTAGATGCCTAGGAAAAGAAACACCAACATTTCCTTGCGGAGGGAAGCAGGGAAGGCTTAATAGAAGAAGAGGGTCTGGGCCGGGCCCTGCTGGATGACCATTTCCCAGTGTACAGGGTTGAGGACACTGCAGGCAGAGGGGCAGCGTGAACAAAGACACAGGGAGTGATGTGGAAAGGAAGCCCTCTGTAAGAGAATGCACCCGTGCACTAGCAGAAGCCATCCCCTCCCCTCGGCGGCCTGGAGAACATGTAACAAGGACCTTTCTAGAAGGAAACAGAAGAGCAAGTGCAGGGACTGCTCGTTCATGAAGTCAAGCAGCTGTGGAATGGAATGCAGTGGAGCAGAGCCCTGGTTCAGCCAAGCCCTGCTCCACCTTCTCTTACTTCACCTGATTTCAGTCACAAAGCAACAGCCCATGGCTTCTGTCATTCTGATTAGACAGAAGAGGTCCATGGGTGTGATTCCGAAAAGGTCTCAAATAAACACCCACAGCAGTTGGTCCTGGTTTGAACACTGTGCGCTCACTCATTTGCCAAACCAACTGTGCTCAGAACTGTCTGCTTCATCTCTGGCCTGTGTCCAGGCATTTCTGTGAACCTTGAAGCTGAGATACTTTGTGAACCTTGTGAGGTTTATAATGGGCCACATCACAAGGGTGATTTGGAAGTTCTGATTCCATTAGAAAATAAACTTGTCTTTGTTGAATGAAGTAGCAATCCAGCAAGTGGGCAGGGGTACTGGACACCCTCACTACTGCAGTAGAGGTAGAAAGAAAAAAAAAAAAAGAAACTTGTGATAGCGTTGCCTCCCTGGGAAGCAGGACCCATCAGTAGTACACAAATACCTGATTTCCCATCAGACATTGTCTTACAAGGCAATTGCGGAATATACTATAAAGCATATGTACTTTACAGGGCCTGGTTTTCCAAAGTCTTGCAGTTTCAAATATTGACCTTGCAGAGGACTGGGAATTTTCCTCAGGCTATAAGTCTCTAGTGTAAGATAAAGATTTGTGGCACAGCAGGGTTGCTGGCTCAAAGACAGACTAGTTACTGATTGTTATGTAAAGATACTGAGAACTTGCTGTTAAGAAGAAATGTTTACTAAGATCAAGCTGTTGTTGATAGGACCCCTTAATTGCCTTACTGGAATGTCATCTGACTTGTTTCACTGAAAGTTACTGGCCTATATTGTTAAACTATAACCCCACCTATGTTCTCTTCCTGGTCTGGAAAATAAATGCA
>NW_007732568.1:71875-81882 GCF_000696425.1 Galeopterus variegatus | reverse complement strand
TCTCCATCACCCAGGGGAAGTGGGGTGGCAAATCCACGGGGGGCAAAGCAACACAAAGCAACAAAATGGTGCCCCATGTGAGGACGTTCTCCATGGATCGGAGACTGACCTGCCAAGCATTAGAGAGGAATAGGATGTCTGATTCATCCCAGCAAGGGAATCCCTAATAAGGGAAATGCACCCCAGTAAGGGAATCACAGTTGGCTTTCGATTAGCGATTGCATACCTGTGGCAGGTCAAAGTTAGGTCTTTTCAACCCCAGAGATATTTTTTCATTCCCTTTACTTTTAAAATATGGATAATTCATAAATGAAAGGGGAGACTGAACATACATTACAACTCCAATGTCTCCTTAAAGCAGCAGGCTGTAATAACTGAATGGCAACTTGTAAAAATGTTAGTGGATGTTAAACAACCACGTCCTTGATACATCAAGGAAGGGAGCCTTAACATAAAAATTTGGGAACAAATCAGTCACTGGGTAATTATGCAATGGGTCTCATTAAGGCTTTCCACCTAACAACTAGGAATCTATGTCAAGTCGCTCTGAGACCTATCCAAGACATGTTTATGTCATCAAAAAAGGATAAAACTTAATCTTTGCCAGTGACTAAGAAAACTTTAAATTGGACAATCTATAGTAAAAGAAGTTAATATTTCTTTACAGTATTGGTATTGTTTGAGCATGCTTTTCTTTCTTATCTGCACAATGTTTCTCTCCTCTCTTAAAAGCAGTGGTTCTTTTCTTAACTGCATGTGCTACTCTTTTTCTCTGAAGACTCTGGAGTTTTGTGAAGAAAAGTAGCCATGGCACCAGCCAGACCCCTTTTAGGTCTACTGCTCTTCCCCTAAAAACCTCGAGTCAAATGGTTTCATCTCTGATTGGTGGCTTAGCTCTTGAGCTCAGTAACTCATTTAAGAAACTAAAACTAACCTAATATCTACCTGTTTAACTAGATGGTCTCAAATTTTCTGACATACACCTGGTTATCTTAAACAGACTTCTAAATTCTCTTCTAGTCTCATCTATGTATTTCTTCACAAAATCCTATGGTAGAATTCTATGCTATTTTTTAAAAGGAAGAAAGTCTTCTCTGCATCTTCTTGAAAAGATTTGAATACTTTGCTTTACAATGTAAATTTTTTATCTTGCTTTCTTTAAGGCCATGTGAAACCTCACCAATAAGCCTTTTGAAAAAACACAATCTAAACCTGACTGTCCTTTTTACTAGTGAGCTTTTCTATTACATTTTAAACAAAACCTATAAGATCCTTGTTTGTTCTTGTTTATGTCTGCATATATGCGTGTGTAAGCTGTATGTTATGTCTATATGTTCATGTCTGTTTGTGTAATTGTTTTATGTGCAAGGTACTAAATTGGCTTATAATTAATGCATGCTCATTAAATAAATAAGTATACTTTTCAAGTTCATGTGACTTAAATCTTCTAAAGTTTTGATAAATATATTTTTGAAATTTGATTCAAACCTTTTACCTAAATTTGTCTCTAGGTCAACATGTCTCGTCATTATCTCAGTTCTGCCTCCTGGCCATGCTGGGAGAAACAATATCTTTTAGATATAGACAGTGAATACTGCCCTCTGCCTCTCTGGATTCCACTTGGCTCTAAATGCCACGTGGAAACCTGGGACCTAAAATGGCTAGTGAAAAGAAACCTATGCCAAATATCACATAGGCCCTAGTTAGCATTAATCAAAAGGGTATAGATCTAATACACCAAGTTTTGGGCTGGGAGACCATAAATATGTATTTGGTAAAAATGGCTAAAACTCAAACTGGGCTTTGTATAATTTGCTCTGACAAATGGAAGCCTATTTACTAACCTGAATGTATAAAAAGGTTCTTATCAACACACATTGTTGCCTGAGTTTACTAATCAAACAGGATATTTGTCTTTGCTAGAGGCTTTTAAGTTGCAAACCCCACCAAAACAAAAAAAAACCAAAATACAGAAAAAACCCTTTTTATATATAATTTTTAGACAAATTAGGCCAATTTAACATTGATAAAAAAGAAACAAGTATGTAAAGAAGAGGTGATTTAAAGAAGGCTATGGATGTGGGGATATGGTTATGGTTGGAGGGGCTAGAGAGAAAGAAAAAATAATTATGTAAGAAAGCATCTGGTACAGTGTATTTTTGTCCTAGAGTGAAATGACTGGCTATTGAGAAAGTAGTAAGTATAGGACAAAAACAGAATGTCTGAGTAAGTCTTGATAATGTTTTATATAGATATTTGTTAAGAGGGTTTTAAACAGTAAAAAATATTAACTGGATTTAAAAACAAATTATGAGTGAGTTTTTCTAAAAATTCATGTCAAAAGTATTCTAGAAGTTAACCACTTTGGGGCTTCTCACTGCTCAGAAGAGATGGGCTTTGAGTAATCCTTTGCATCTCCATCACCCAGGGGAAATGGGGTGACAAATCCATGTGGGGCGAAGCAACACAAAGCAATAGGCAATGACATGTGGTACATAATGTACTGGATACTAAGTCCCCTCTGTTGGGTGAGCCATTAACTAGCAGATATGTGATTCCAGATTGCTGAAAAATTAGTTTCAGAAAATTTCTCTTTGAAGGGGACATATTAAGGAGACCACACTAAAGCAGATTTTCTCAAAGAGTACTGAGTACTTCTTTCTGTCTTTAGTTAGGGTATTTTCCCCACCAATTAAAACAAACAAACAATGACAACATCTAGCAGAAAAAGAGGATGTTGCTTACAAGACGACAGGATTCAGTTTTTCATTTCTTCTTTTGTATCCTGCCTTTGGACAAGGTGCTGTGGTTTCTCAATCTATAAAACTTAGAAATATATATGACATGGAGGACATGGTGTCATTAAGTGAGAGAAACCACTGTGAGGCCAAGGGATGGCATCTCTGAGCCAGTTTCCAAAACAAGAAATGGTACCATGAGTTTGGATGAAGAGATTCAGGAGCAATTCCTGTGCCCCTTAGTGAGATGCTTCAACTCCAGGACACCATGACTAGAATATACATTTGCCATCAATTGCTCTATTTGATTTCATTATTTTAGTTGGATTTTGGGAACTTTTTGAATATAACATGCAAATATATGCAAACTGGAAATCATGTTTATAAAATATACTGTGATAAAGTTGTCTGCATTTCATAGAAAAAAATTATCTAACCTAATATCAGGCAGGTTGGAAAGGATGTGCTCCAATGATGACTGATTTCTAAAGTGGAACATAGAGTGGATTCTAGGGCTCCTTTGTTTTACAATAGTTTAACTATTATTCCCACACTAACAATTACCTCTTCTTTGAAAATGTGTTGCGAACCCTGGTGTTCAGTGTGGTTTTGTATGGTAAACTAAGAATATGTGCATGTACATGTCTATTGCATTCATTCATTTGTTCATTCGATTGCATAGCAAATGGTCAGAGACACTGCCATGTGGTAGGCACTATTCTATGAACTACATATGCAGCAGTGAATAAAATACATGCAAATTCTGTCTTTGTGGGTTTTACATGTTAATTGTGTAGGGAAGGCCAAAAGTATCAAATAACAAGTAAAATATTTAATAAGAAAGAATGTGGTAAGTTCTACATAGAAAACAAGGTCAAGAAAGGGAATGTATTAGTCTGTTTCTGTTGCTTATAACAAAATACTTTAAACTGGGTGATTTATAAAGAAAACAAAATTCACTGCTTACAGTTTCTGAGGCTGGGAAGTCCAAAGTCCAGGGAACACATCTGGTGAGAGCTTTGGTGGTAGTGACAGTGATGACAAAGTATCACATTGTGAAATGGTGGAGCAGTGAGAGAGCAGAGAAGTTCAGACTCTCCTTTCTCTTCTTTTAAAGCCCTCAGAACCATGCCCTGACCACCATTATTAATCCAGTCACTGCTGCATGGTCCTACAATCCAATCACCTCTTGAAGGCTCCACCTATCAGTTACTAGAATCAGATTTCCTACCCTCCTAACAGTCACAGTGGGGGCCAAGTTTCTAATACATAAAACTTGGGGCACACAATTCAAGCTTCAATGAGTTTTGAGGGGACATAATTCAATCCACTACAAAGAAAGAGAAAGTTGGGAGGATTATTTTTGAGTGGTCGCTGATAAAGTCATTTTTAAATCAACAAGTTGATAAAGCAGAGTCACGAGGCTGCAGAAGGGGGAGTACTCTAGGTAGAGGGAACAGCAGGTGTAAGAGTGCCCAGTCAGATGCATGCCAGCCCAGTGGGCAGGAGCTGGTTGTGAAAGGAGGAAAATAGTAGAAGATGAGACTGCAGAGTGAGCAAAGGGCTACGTGCATATTTGTTGATGAATGGGATGCGGGAGGATGGGGTGAGAAGGGGGACTGCCCTGTTACCCCTTTCGGATTGCTGTTGTAGGACTTTTGCAGTAGATGAGGGGCCTCAAGCTTGAAGATGGTTCAGGCCAAAAGTCTGTATGTATACTAGCATTTAAGCAGTCAGAGTTTGCAGAGGTTTATCTGGCACAGCATGACATAGAAGGAACTGGGAATAAGTCAAAAGTCATTTCTCGGATCAGAAACATCTGTTTAATACCTTATAGTACAGTGCTGTCTACACATGGAAGCATCTGGAGATTTCTAAAGTGGAACATAGAGTGGATTCTAGGGCTCCTTTGTTTTACAATAGTTTAACTATTATTCCCACACTAACAATTACCTCTTCTTTGAAAATGTGTTGCGAACCCTGGTGTTCAGTGTGGTTTTGTATGGTAAACTAAGAATATGTGCATGTACATGTCTATTGCATTCATTCATTTGTTCATTCGATTGCATAGCAAATGGTCAGAGACACTGCCATGTGGTAGGCACTATTCTATGAACTACATATGCAGCAGTGAATAAAATACATGCAAATTCTGTCTTTGTGGGTTTTACATGTTAATTGTGTAGGGAAGGCCAAAAGTATCAAATAACAAGTAAAATATTTAATAAGAAAGAATGTGGTAAGTTCTACATAGAAAACAAGGTCAAGAAAGGGAATGTATTAGTCTGTTTCTGTTGCTTATAACAAAATACTTTAAACTGGGTGATTTATAAAGAAAACAAAATTCACTGCTTACAGTTTCTGAGGCTGGGAAGTCCAAAGTCCAGGGAACACATCTGGTGAGAGCTTTGGTGGTAGTGACAGTGATGACAAAGTATCACATTGTGAAATGGTGGAGCAGTGAGAGAGCAGAGAAGTTCAGACTCTCCTTTCTCTTCTTTTAAAGCCCTCAGAACCATGCCCTGACCACCATTATTAATCCACTCACTACTGCATGGTCCTACAATCCAATCACCTCTTGAAGGCTCCAGGACTTCCCACCCTCTTAACAGTCATAGTGGGGGCCAAGTTCCTAATACGTAAAACTTGGGGCACACAATTCAAGCTTCAATGAGTTTTGAGGGGACATAATTCAATCCACTACAAAGAAAGAGAAAGTTGGGAGGATTATTTTTGAGTGGTCGCTGATAAAGTCATTTTTAAATCAACAAGTTGATAAAGCAGAGTCACGAGGCTGCAGAAGGGGGAGTACTCTAGGTAGAGGGAACAGCAGGTGTAAGAGTGTCCAGTCAGACGCATGCCAGCCCAGTGGGCAGGAGCTGGTTGTGAAAGGAGGAAAATAGTAGAAGATGAGACTGCAGAGTGAGCAAAGGGCTATGTGCATATTTGTTGATGAATGGGATGCGGGAGGATGGGGTGAGAAGGGGGACTGCCCTGTTACCCATTTAGGATTGCTGTTGTAGGACTTTTGCAGTAGATGAGGGGCCTCAAGCTTGAAGATGGTTCAGGCCAAAAGTCTGTATGTATACTAGCATTTAAGTAGTCAGAGTTTGCAGAGGTTTATCTGGCACAGCATGACATAGAAGGAACTGGGAATAAGTCAAAAGTCATTTCTCAGATCAGAAACATCTGTTTAATACCTTATAGTACAGTGCTGTCTACACATGGAAGCATCTGGAGGCCAGTGTTCTTACCTGGTTTACCTTTGTGTTTTCCATGGCACTTAAAGACACTTTCCCAGGAATAAATATATTTATTTATATATTTTATACACATTTATGTATTTTATACACTTTACGAAGTAGATAACGATATACACTTTATAAAGTGAAAAAATCAGTCGCATTTGTTGAATGCATAAGCGAGGGATACATCACAAGAGGTCATTAGGGCTCGGTGATACCTGATGACACAAAAATTACATAACATGTACTCGTAGCACCCATCACAACTCTTTATTATGAAAAATATGCCTCTTGTTTCATCACATCCTTGAGAGAAGGAAGATTGGCAGACCTAAGTGTTTCCACCTCCTACGAATGTGAGCACAAGGAGAAAAGCCTGTTTAGGAAAGACCATTTAAAAAAAAAAAAAATCCCTTTTTCTTTTTAGGTAATGAATGTCCAGGCAGCATCCAGCCATCATTTCAAACTCCTGAGTCACTTGCCACTTGAAATGAATTGAGGGCTGTTAAAGGTTTTACAGAAGAATTCATTAAATATGCATTGAGCCAGCTTAAGAGGGAAATTGTTATAAAAACTGGCAACAGTTCAAACAGCAAAACGTTTCAGTTTATGATGGAGACATTTCACTCCCGCCTGGATTCTGTCCTCTGTGAGTCGGTTCAAATCGGTGACACGCGAGTCATCCTTAAACGCCGCACGATAATCGCTCTAGCTGCTCACGCGGCCGTTCTGGGGCCGAGCAACCCCTCAAAACCGGAGCCACGGTGTGCAGTGAGATCCGCGCCTCCACCGCAGCGCTGACACCGTCCGGCCGCCTGGAGGTGGGAGTTGAGACCGTCGGAGTAAACGCGTGCACGTGCAGGTGTGCATTGTCAGACACACGGCGCGCGCGCACAGGGCCTGCGTGTTCTTCTCCATGCACTATTTCTTTTGGGGGGTGCGGCTGGCCTGTATGGGGATCCAAGCCCTTGACCTTGATGTCGTCAGCACCGTTCTCTCCCAAGCGAGCTAACTGGCTTCCCATGCACGAACTCTAGCTTGGGGGAAGAGGGGTGATGGGAATAAGGGAGAATGGGAAGCAGGATGCTATGCTGAAAAGAGCAAGTGGCTCGGGATGAAACCCAGCTGGATCCACATTCCAGTTGTGCGGCTTGCTAGTGGAGTGACCATTTGACAATGCCTTGCGACCACAGTTGTTCATACAGTTTTGAAAATAATACCTAATTTGTGCCTGGCACTTAGGAGATACAGGTACTTCTGCCATAATGCTCTAAATGTATTCCTGATATTATGATAAACCATGCTCTGAAAGTAACAGGGTAAAGGAAAAATAGAGTTGGGTTCAATTTGGTACAATTTGATAATCATAACACTAACAAAACATTGGGGGGGGGGAAAGCTAGCAATTAAAAAAAGTTAAAGTCCTATTATAAAAAAAGGAAATGCAATTTTTTTCAGTTTTATTTATATTTATTTTTGTGGGATACAGTTTGTTGTTTCAATACATGCATATACCACACAGTGATCCGCTTAGAGTACATAGCACAGTTTTGTACCCCTCAGTCCACTTCTGGGGCTGTACTCCCTCCTCTCCCCCACCGCTGGTAACCATTGCTGTACTCTCTATGGCTATGAGAACCACTTTTTACTTTTAATACTCCACATATGAGTGAGATCATGCGGTTTTTGTCTTTCTGTGCCTGACTTACTTCATTTAACATAAAATCCTATCATATAAAAAGTAAATATAAATGTTTTAAAAGAAAAAAACAAAGGTGGTTTGACTGAAGAGGCTGTTAAGGAAGGAAGGCTGGGAACACTGAGTATGCAAACAAATCAAAATGCATAAAGATGGTATAGCCACACTTCCAAAACAGAGTGTGGTGACAAAATGCCAAAAGATAGAACACGGGAGAAGTGGGCATCATGTACAATACAGTATTTCGTACAGCTTGCTGCATTCGGCTATGTTAGTGCACTTTGTGTTAGATGCTGTTATTTGATGGCACGAAGTTTGATGGACTGAGGAAAAAGTCACTTATTAACCAGTGAGATTTCTGCATTTTACTGATCTCATTCCCTCTGTGAGCGAGCTGATTTGCATTACGAAAAACAAGATGAAAAGAACAGACTGTACTTAACATACACTCCTGAATGTAATAAATAGTACAGACTTGTGAAGAATGACATGATGATGCAGACGATATATTAAAGTATTTGGCACAGTGTCTGATGCAGAGTATATGATAAATAAGTATATGTTTCTTTCAGAGGATAAAATCAAGAAGGGTATAAATATTTAGAATCATCTGCAGAAAAGAGACCGAGAAACCAAGAAGTCTAAAAACCTTGCTTTGCTTTAACGTTATGTTGGAGTAGTTCCAACTGTCACAAATGGGACAGAAAGTAGCAGTAGCGAGGCACAGTTATGACAGAAAGTTTTGCGACCCTCAACTGCTGCAGAGGAAAGCCAATGGACTGTGCAATCCAGCAAATGCCCAGATAACATCTGGATCTCCAAGACCAGTAATGAGCTTTCGACTCACCAAAGGATCCCTTGATTATAAATTATAAAATGGAGTCTGACATGGAGGGGCTTCCTCAATTAACAAGAAGCATTGCGCCTTGGGTAACTGTCCACACAAGGGTACTTCAAAAAGTAGGTGGAAAATGAAATTGAAAGCTTGATGTGAATCTTTGCATGAACCTTTTGAAGACCCTTCATATTGGGGCTCTAACAAAAATCAGTCTTATTCTCTGCTCTACAATAGTATTAGGTGTTGCCATATTTGGGCCATATATTATCACTTAAAATCTAGCCTTGAGGTTTAGATTCAAACTTGTGACAATGATAATGAGAATAAATAGGCTAAATTATACAACAACATAACAGTTTATAAAGCAGTATGAAATCCCAATCATAATTAGCAGTTGGGTAGAAACCCTAATAAAAAAACCCTCTCCATTTCTAATTCACTGTGGACAATCTAAGCACAAGTATCTTTAGATGAGTATGAAATCCCAATCATAATTAGCAGTTGGGTAGAAACCCTAATAAAAAAAACCCTCTCCATTTCTAATTCACTGTGGACAATCTAAGCACAAGTATCTTTAGATGAATTTCACACCTATCACTTCTACTGACCCAGTTATTTCTATATAACAGATACCTGGAAAATTCAATTTACCTGAGATGCCACTCCTACCCCACTACCCCCACAGGACAGACAATATGTTTTTAGTGCTCTGTTAAGAGATGACAATGACAGAGCCCCTAAATTTGAAGAACTCACTGTCCGATGTGGTGTGTGTTCAGAGAATGCTCATGGACGATTGGAAAGCACAGAGGGCAGCTCACCTTGGAGGTTAAGGGAAAGATTCCAGAGGCAGAGGGTTCCTCAGCAGAGTCTGAAGCATATGTAAGATTTAGCCTGCAAAGAAAGATGAAACGTGCGATCGAGGACAAGGGAATGGGATGAGCAAAGAAAGGAGGCCTGAAACAACATGGTGTGGGGCAAGGATGAAAACACTTCGATGTCACCAGGAGATAAAGTGCAAGGCAGGGACTGTCAGAAAACGATGACAGATAAAAGATGTGATGTGGGCTGCGTCATAGGGCTCGGTTTGTGATGCACAAGGGTTTTGATTTAATTTTGCAGCTATTAGAAAAAAAAATGAAGAGCATTAATTAGAGGAGAAAAATAGGTCTATTTATGATTTAAGAGAACTAAATGCTCTGGATGAGGGAGACTCACCAAAATGAAGTTAAAGATAAAGTGCAAGGCAGGGACTGTCAGAAAACGATGACAGATAAAAGATGTGATGTGGGCTGCATCATAGGGCTCGGTTTGTGATGCACAAGGGTTTTGATTTAATCTTGTAGCTATTAGAAAAAAAAATGAAGAGCATTAATTAGAGCAGAAAAATAGATCTATTTATGATTTAAGAGAACTAAATGCTCTGGATGAGGGAGACTCACCAAAATGAAGTTACATTTTTTTTTTTTTTTTTTTTTTTTTTTCCG
>NW_007732568.1:63396-70875 GCF_000696425.1 Galeopterus variegatus | reverse complement strand
TTATGAAATCCCAATCATAATTAGCAGTTGGGTAGAAACCCTAATAAAAAAACCCTCTCCATTTCTAATTCACTGTGGACAATCTAAGCACAAGTATCTTTAGATGAATTTCACACCTATCACTTCTACTGACCCAGTTATTTCTATATAACAGATACCTGGAAAATTCAATTTACCTGAGATGCCACTCCTACCCCACTACCCCCACAGGACAGACAATATGTTTTTAGTGCTCTGTTAAGAGATGACAATGACAGAGCCCCTAAATTTGAAGAACTCACTGTCCGATGTGGTGTGTGTTCAGAGAATGCTCATGGACGATTGGAAAGCACAGAGGGCAGCTCACCTTGGAGGTTAAGGGAAAGATTCCAGAGGCAGAGGGTTCCTCAGCAGAGTCTGAAGCATATGTAAGATTTAGCCTGCAAAGAAAGATGAAACGTGCGATCGAGGACAAGGGAATGGGATGAGCAAAGAAAGGAGGCCTGAAACAACATGGTGTGGGGCAAGGATGAAAACACTTCGATGTCACCAGGAGATAAAGTGCAAGGCAGGGACTGTCAGAAAACGATGACAGATAAAAGATGTGATGTGGGCTGCGTCATAGGGCTCGGTTTGTGATGCACAAGGGTTTTGATTTAATTTTGCAGCTATTAGAAAAAAAAATGAAGAGCATTAATTAGAGGAGAAAAATAGGTCTATTTATGATTTAAGAGAACTAAATGCTCTGGATGAGGGAGACTCACCAAAATGAAGTTACATTTTTTTTTTTTTTTTTTTTTTTTTTGTAAGCTGAAGTTACATCTAGCTACAGTTCCCGGGCTCTGAGTGCCAGGTGTTCCCCCCACCTCCCCAGACTCACTTATTTCCTTATCTCGTCTTCCTCAGCTGTCTACCCTCGCTCCATCATTTGAAATGAGAAACTGTTTAAATTTATCGTAATCAAATGGCAAGCCGTCTAGAATCAGGATGTGTCATGAACTGTTATACATTGAGGAAACAAAATAGCCGAAGCAATCCTCACAGCCTTCCTGGAGGAGGTCACTCTTGAAAATGGTATGCAGCTTGAGCAGGTGGAAGGAACAATGAGAACGTTGATCGGGGACTCAGAATTATAATCCAGTCTCTGTGACGAGTGCAGTGTATGGCTGTGTTTCAGGCTATTCCCCTCTCTGAGAATCAGTTTTCTGTGTTGTTAAAGGAGAGAGTTGAGGTAGATGATTATTAAAATGGCTCCCAGTTGTGGCTGGTCTGTGTGGTTCTCTGTGGTGAAAGGAGTTTGGGGAGGCTGGTTCTTGTTGGATGGAGAAGGAAATATGTCATGGGACTAGCAGAATGTAGGCAAAGCAGAAAGACTGGAAGAAGTCCTTCAGTGCTCTTCACTGGTAGAGAAGAAGATGCACCATTCTAAACTAGCTCCCAGTGAGGAGTGGGACTTAGCCACTTTCAGAATGGTCGGCTTTGGGGAAAGGTTACGGAGCCTTTTCTTGAGTCTGATCCCTGAAAACACGTTTCTGAGCTTGATGATGTCAGCTGAACTCCAGATGCAAATTGCACTCTGCTTCTATGTGGCTGCTATTTTTAGCTCTTACAGTATGTGATTTCTCTCAAGGACAACAGGAATGTTCATAAACTATGCATAGGTCATGATGGTGCTTAATGGAGAAATAACCATTTGTTAACAGAGCATTAAATGTTTAATAGTCCATTAGCATAAAATCTTTTTAAAAAATATTTGGGGATATTTTCTAATATGCCTCGTTCCACTAACCAGATGAGTGTTGTGATATTGAAATTCATAAAGGTGCCCAGTCTTCTGACCCTACCAGAGTCTAGTAGGTTTTTCACCGAATTCTCTGGAAATGTCAAACTTAATCACTCTATAATTATCAGTTAAACAGTCATCTATATCTCCTCATGGGCCCTTTGCGTAAACGTTTAGGATAATTGGAGACTGAGTCACTTTGTGATCCCATTATGAGTGGACATGGAGTGAGGGTGCCATTCCTTGTTAAAAAGGGGCCTCTGACAGTTGTCAAGCCTGCACAGCATGAGCTGCTTGAATGAAGCCCAGCACTCCTGGCTTCTGTGGTTGCATCTGTGCTCAGAATTGCTGGCCATGAGTAAGATTTTACCTCTGTATATCTCACAAGGGGAATTGAGAGGGGGCTGATAGGAACAGGAGGCAAAAAGAGAGAGAGGTGGATGTTGTTGCTATCCAGAGCTTTGCCCATCAAGCTGAGAAGAGCTGTAAAGTAGTAAGAGCCAAAATTTCCCCAAGCCAAATCCTCCCTCCTCCCATGACCAGTTCAAGCAGGACTCACTTTGGTGCCAGGGAACATGGAGGCAGCAGAGCTGTTCAGCAGAGCAGAAAAGGAGGTCAGCACAGGTACATTTCTGACCAGTTCAAAAATGCATCATTTCCTCTTCCCAGGCCATTCCTCACTAGAGCTGAGCTTTCTCCCTGTCTTGGGAGAGGCAACCTGAAATTTAGAACTGTAGAGTGTGAAGACTAACTCCTGAATCTCACAGGTTTAGAATACCCGAGCCCATAGGTAGAGCCCTAACCTCGATTCCCATGAGACTGGGGGGAAGGATTGCAATACTTTGACTAGAGAGTGAATGAAATATTCTTTATTACAGAAACTTCTGTCCATTTCGCTTTCTCTTAGTAGCACTTGTGTGTCCATTTGGACAGAGAGTATTTCTGAAAGATCAATAATAATTACAGTAGTAGAGAAGAAAACAGATCAAAAGTTGGCATTGCCTTTTAAATTTAGACTAGATAGTGAGAGTCCTAGATAACAGATTGTTAGAGTATTGAGTCTGGCAGGGACCTTAAAGATTGGCTAAGCCGACTGCTTTGTTTTGCAAATAAGGAATTTACAGAGGTTCTGTTACTACTCCAAGCTCCAGCTGGTGACAGAGCTGTTCCTAGAAACCAAGTATCCTAACTCTCAGAGGAGAAGTTTCATGATTAGTCTTATTTATCATCAATAACAATCAAAATAATAACAATTACATTTTCCCAACCAAACAGCTTAAGGTAATTTTGTACTTGGAATGGAAAATAATTAATACAAACAAGAAAAAACAAGGTGGTCATATATAGAAATACATGTCTTAAAAAATACTAAAAATGGTAAAGTTGAAGCTTTGGGGCTCACATTAACGTTTTTTGGACAGATGGAGATATGTGTTAATTAACACACACATATACTTAACAAACATCAGCTACATGCATTTATCATATTGACAAAATGAAGCATATGCTGTTCTTTGAGGCCTTTAGTAATTACATTATTCGTGCTCCTGACACATTATGATATTTTGTATCAGGTTGTATTTGTCTTTCTGCCCCTCAGATGCAAAACAACCTCCCTGAATGTTACAAAGCATCACAAATCAGAATATATTTATGTCAAAACACACAAAATTTGAGATTTAAAACCTTGTAGGTTTAATAGACTTATTTATAACTGAATATTGTACAGACCTTTTAACATTTACTAAATTCTGTGTGTTTTAATTTGCCAGTGTAGGTCTGTTTTAAAATAAATTTCTGGGGTTGAATATCCATTTAAAAAAACTAAAATGATTTTAACTACTTAATCACATTCCCATTTAGATGACCTCTGTAGGCGTGAAGTTAATGCCTTACTGAAATGAGTGGGAGAAGGAAGGGATAGTTCATATTACTGATGCTCGCTGCAGAATTTCATTAAGGACTGATTTCTTTGTCTTGTTTCTCCTTTTTCTACTTGTTTCTCACATTCTCCTTCAGGAGAAAGTCTTGCAAGATCCAGTTCAACCTAGTATTTGACTACCTTTGCACCACAGTTTTGGGGCAAAATGGAAATGACTAGGAAGCAGTTATTTCTCCCCTTCCTTGTGATACCCTAACCTGTAAAGGGCTGTTATTCATATCAAGAATCATAAGAACCAAGGTGAAAGCATGATAAATCGGGTCTTCTCTCATTCACCACTCCTTATGCTTGTGAAATTGTTATAGTAATTGCACATCGGGACTTTTTTCCTTGTAAAAAAATTAATTGCCTTAAGTAAGATACTGCCTTATAAGTCTTTATTCTTCTTAGTATCTGTATTTATAACATAGTCTTTATGTTTAGAAAGTGCTTTAAAAATCTTTTGATTAGGAAAGATCTCTTAGAAACACTCCATTCCAACATGCTTGAGGATATGTCTCCCTTAAATGCCTCACCTTACCCTCTATAATTGTACAAAGCCTGGTTCCTGTGCTGGGGCTGGAGTGGCATGCACTGTCTGCTAGGAACAAATAGATAGGCATGTCCGGATTTGTACACTCAACTTACGTCTGCAGTGGCCTTGGAAGCAAGAATTAATCAGGGTTGTGATTCCAAATGTGGCTTTGCACTGTATGTGCATGTGTGTGTGTACACAAGCAAAATGTTTGGACATGAATATTGACTGTGTTAATTAGCATGGACCCACTCTGCAGGCTTGAAAAATACTAGACTTTTCCCTAAAGAAGCCAGAGGTGCCAGATAAGGCATGTGAATGAAATATATTAAGAGAATTAATCCTCTTGAGTTTTGAACTTTTCGCTATAATCTTGACACAAGGTACGAAGGCTTAGGGAGCCAAAAAATAAAAAATAAAAATGTATTGGGAGTTTGGTGGATTACTTTAAGCCTGTTGGAAAATTGATTTTAAAAATACAAGTGTAGCAAATGATTGTACAAATAAATCTTAAGCTGTGTCCTTTCATTCATTTATTTGTTCATTCGTGCAATATATGTTTCTGACTGCGTACTATGTTCCAGGCTCTCTTCTAAGCACCACAGATAGAACAGTAGACAAAACTAGCAAGATTGGCTCTCACGGAGCTTGTTTCTTTTGAAGAGAAAATCAGTATCAGTCATGCATTGTTAACAATTCCTAGACAAAGAATAATAGCTAGTGATAGCCTAGTAAATATTCACACATTTCCAGATTATATAATTTTCCATCAACAAAGAGGCAACGTAGATGCATTTTATATTCAGTTGCTGCTAATTGCTTTGCTTGTCATTGGCTAAATCCTGACCATCTGCCTGTTACAGTTTGGCTTGTCAAGTTGAGTTAGGGCCTTTCTCTGTCTCCAGATTCACACTCCTAAAGTCCATGGGGGTTGAATTAAGCTTCGTTATTGCCTTCTGCTTAGTCCCACCGCGACCTCTAGATCTCTCTTAGTACCAGTTCTCAATAAATTTAAAACTCAAATCCTCGAATGTCAGGCATTGAGATAGAATATGGAATCTGGACTTGACCTCAAATCTTTTAATTCCAAGTTTATAACAGACAAAAAAAAAAAAAAATCTCAAGGAATTTATATCTCACTTTTATAGAGTTGAAGAGGAATGATCCATGCAAATGAAAATGACCCTGCTGTCTTTATCACAGGGGAAAGCTGGGCTTGCTATGTGGAGTCCTGGGAGTTGGGCTATCAGCTGTCTTGAATTCACATACCTGAATGCAGAGGGTTGGAATGGTGTAGGTGTTTATTCAGAACCTGGGTTTGTGCTTTTGCAGAGGTTACTTGCATCTCTTTAACCAAGTCATGGTCCCATGTAGAGAGAAGTGGCCGGCTCAGTACCAAATTCCCTTAGTATCACTGATGCTTCAGTCCTGGTCCCAGACACACCACCATCATTTCTGGCCTTGGCATGGTCTTATCAGAAGATGGGTTTGTTTTGGGGTTATTTTTTTTTTATTTGTTCGTTTGCTTGTTTTTGCAAAAAAGGAGGTTCTTATGGAGTCCTTCATCAATGCATCAGTAGTTGATATTATTCTTATAAAGAAAAAGAAAAAAAAATATCCCCACAAAACATGTTCTTTTCCTGGACTTAAATCCTTTATAGCCTGCGAGGCAAATGGGAAAGGCAGAGCTGGGTTTTCTCTTATTGAAGTTTTTGATTCATCTCTGCACTTTACTGAAGCAGTAAGTGTATCCACTCATGTCCTACAGTCCACTTAATGTAGCACAGCACGAGTACCCTGTAGCCATGTTACCTCCATTCCTCGCTGTGCTCTTTGAACAAAAAAAGTCTGTGTCTATGGTACAGGAACAGGAACAATAGTCACAGTGCTAAATATGGGGTGTATACAGGGTGTTTTTTGTTTTGTTTTGTTTTGTTTTTTAATGTGACTCTATTCCTGATAAATTGAAGGGAGAATGTAGGCTCTCCCAATCTTGAAGCTGGAGTATCTTTCTGGGAAACTGTGGAGTCAAGTTTTAGCCATTATGATGCAGAGAATAAAACTGCACGTGGCATTGAAAACAGGGGAATCATAGGAATCCTTTGAATGTGCAATGATTATTTCTCCTTTCTAGAGAGGAAACCAAAACAAGAAGAGACTGATTCTTGTTTAAGCAATTTCTCTGCATTTTACCATATTGCATTCATCGGCCCAGGCTTGTTTACTTAGCATGTACTATTGGGCTATGTGCTGGGACACAGTTGTGCACAAGGCCAACTGAGCGCTGGCCCCGTGGAGCTTATATAATTGCAGAAGAGGCGGGTGGTACACAAAAAGTCACACAGATCATGACTTGACTTCTATTGTGCCAGGCACTGAGAAGCAGCCCAGGTTGTATGAGTATTTGGTACGAGAACTTAATGGTGTCTGATAGTCAGAGAAGACTTCCTTGAGGAAATGGTATTTAGTGATACTTGAAAAGGTGCTTGGAGTTGGCTATTCCTTATCATATGTTGGTTGATGTGAGGAAACTCCATAAATCTAAAGTCTTTTCTTTTCCCCACGTCTTCAAAATTTAAATATGTCTTAAATAGTGAAACAGGATGCTATATGATATTCAGCTGAAATTGATAGCAACTATAAGACTCAAAGAAAATTCACAAAATATTATAGTGGAAGGCATTTTTAAATTTCTCCCCATTTCTGGCTCTTTCCACTCATAAGCAAAGGGGGAATATGAAAATTCCTCTTTGAAATGGAATATAAAATTTCTTGTGTATGTCATTTTGATAGCGCTGATTTCAGAAAGATTCTGGAAGATTATTGGTGTTTCTATAAACACCAGGTCTATTCTTGCTCGAGTTCAGGCCCTGACACCTGCAGCAGGATTAGTTCACTAGCCTTTTAGTTGGGCTCCCTGACTCTACTCTCTTTCCTGTTGACTACATTCTCCACACTACTACTGGGACGATCTTTCTAAAAAGAAAGTCTGACGATGATGCACCTGATCGTGATACTGCGTCTTAAACTGTAACACGAGGTCCTGTATCCTCTTCCTCTTTCCTCTGCCTCACCCTGCAGTAAATCCACAAAAGCCCTGGCCTGCAGCTACTGTGAATTGTTAGCAGTTGCTAGGGCACATTATATTCTTCCACACTCCAGTGCCTTCACAAATGCTCTTTCATCCCCACCTGGAGTACTTTTCTCTGCCTTCTTTCTCTACCTTGTTAACTCTTACTTATTCCTAAATACTCAGGATAA
>NW_007732568.1:51651-62996 GCF_000696425.1 Galeopterus variegatus | reverse complement strand
TATATTCTTCCACACTCCAGTGCCTTCACAAATGCTCTTTCATCCCCACCTGGAGTACTTTTCTCTGCCTTCTTTCTCTACCTTGTTAACTCTTACTTATTCCTAAATACTCAGGATAAACTTCAGCTCCTTCAGGGAATCGCCACTACTGTCCATTCCAAGGGTCTGTTCTGTGTTCCCATTGCTCTGGGCTTGTTTCTCTCTCATGCACTTGTCATACCCCGTCAGCATGACAGCCACTAGCCATGGGTGGATATTTAGATTCGTAACAATTAAAGGTAAATGCGATTTCAGTTTCTCAGTCACACTAGGCACATCTCACGCAATAGCCTGGGTAGCTAGAGTTTACATATTGGGCAGCACAAATATAAAACTTTTTCATCATTGCAGAAAGTTTTATTGAACAATGCTTGCTAAAGGCTTGGAACATTTCCTTATCTTCCTCTTTGAATTTTAAACTTCTTGAGGTCACATATGTATCTCCAGTGTGAGCAATGCTCAGTAATTGTTTGCTGGGAAAAAAAAAAAAAAAAAGATTAACTTAGTAGATCTTTCACATCTGTTCTGTTTCCACCTGTAAGCGAAGTCTTTATTTTTTTCTTTTTTAATCTAACAAGACAAATTTTGACCAAACAGGTTTCTAGGCAGGCAGGATGAAAAGTTAGAGACAACAAGCAGGGCAGAGCTCCTTGAAGATCTCTTGCTTCAAGCTCAGGAAAAGATCAATCCCCTGTCTTGGTGCTGCATCACTAAGGAAGGCAGTGGAAGTTAAGAGTTCCATTCTGGGAAACTAAGCAATTGACTGTTTTTTTGAGTTGGGTATAAGAAGTAATAGCAGGTGTAAATATTGCTCACAAAAAAGGCTCTATCGTATCTTCTACAAATGAACTCCACTAGACCGTGTTCCTTTTGGTTGGAAGGCAATACTAACGGTAGCCTAAATGTTTAGTCTGAATTGCTAAAGGGAGCGATTGTTCAGTTTAGAGTGATAAGAGAGAAATTGGGGTGATAGAGCAGCTTTAAATTACTCACCAGCCACCTACCATGAGATTAGCTAATTTAAAGATTTTCTTTTAAGCATGGACTCTTCTCTAAGGTTATGGGATGATCAGAATCAAAAGATACAACACCCAAATCTAGGAGAGTCAAATATGATCAGCAAGGAAGATCTATTTTCCTCCAGCCAAACAAAGGAGCCTCTGAGCTCCCAAACCTTTAATACAAAGAGAAGCTGGTCCTGAAAAGAAGGAAACATGAAGAGTGAAAGAAACTTGGTTTTGCATGTTGCTTTTGTTTTGTTTTTTGATGCGACTGCACTGTATAGTCTCCTAATTCTGAATTTAGCTTGTGGCAAATAATCCAATGATCCAATTCCTATCCTGTTTGAAGTTAGGTATCCTGGTAAACCGTACTGGCTTGCTCAAGCCTCTGTCTAAGATAGCCAGTGGTAATTAGTGCAGCTTCCAAAGTGTGAATTAAGCCCTGGGGTAGCTCTTACTTTTAAATGACTCATCATTATTGGCAGGTTTAGCTGGATTTATATGATTGAGTAGTTAGTTCCCCCTTCCTCTGTTCCTCTTCTTCCATTGACCTCAGATAGAATTTTGCTTAAGCAGGAAAAAAGTTCATATTATGTTTACAATTCTGAATATAGGCATTTGGCGATAAAACCAAGATAGTACTCACATCGTTGGTTGAGTTTAGTTTAACACAGTGATGGACAATCCTAGAAAGTGCTTTGGAATTTTTTTAAAGATGAAAATATTAATTAACTATGACAACACAAGAAAATAAAAAAATAGCAACCACAATCAACCTTAATCCCACCACCCCAAAACAGCTGTTATTGTTCATATGTGTAATTTTCCGGAGTCTGTCTGCATGCATGCACACTTTATCAATTCTAGTTTATGTATCGCTTTGCGGCCTGACTTTTTTCTCTTATGATTATACTCCAAACATTAAAAAAAATTCAATTTTGGAAAGCCATAACTCTAGTATTACTCTGCAGTAGTCTGAAGAGGCATTTACTGCCTGAGGAACCCCAACAAATCATTTCAGGCTTCTGTCAGTCTCCAATGACAACATTTAGGAAAAAATGGAGGTAAGAAATAAAAAATAATGTAACCCTAGAAGGGAAGAAGACAACAGAGTTGCCGAGAGCTGTTGTCTGACAAGGCATCCCTAGAGAGGCGAGGATGAAAGCCACACGAATTACTAAAAGCAATTTAAGAAATTGGAGACCCTTCAACTGTGGGGAAAAAGAAGATGTAAAGAGTAGTGTGGGCTGGAGGAATCTGTTCTTTTTCTCAAGAATATGTGGCAAAGGTGGTCAGCTAAGCGTGTTTGTATATTTTCAAAAGAGTGCCCTCTTGGACTGGGGAAAAAAGGATGCACTAGTCCCACTGCAAGGGAGGGGAAAGTGCAGAATTGCCCTACACACCGCAAGGCTTTTGTGGCAGGACCCTCCCTATCACTGCCGGAACCAGCCATTTGTCCTTGTCCTGACCTTGCAAAAAATGGTCTTTCTTTACATTGCATCTATCTGAACCAAGCTCCTTCTAAAATACTGTCATCCTTGTGAAAGCAGCACTGCTGCCTGGCATAGTAACAGCAGGCACACATGTTTTCCATGTGCATTCGTGTGTACATACGTAGTCTCCCTCCCAGTGCAATGGGTACAAAGAAGACAAACTTTCTACCTTTTTTCCACTCTTCTCTCATGCTGGTGTTTTTGCTTGGGATGCAAAACAAACATTGTTCATGGAAGAGGGAGGTCACCTGGCTTGTGCGATAGCTGGCAGACAGAGGAAAAGCACTGAGGACTTAGCTTACTCTTTGCTTTGGCAACTCAGGCCACAGTGAACTTAGACTCAAATGTTGTCCTAATGGGTGGTGTGAGTGCAAGAGAGAAATGGAAATTGGGCCTCGCCTGTTTTGTGTTACCTTGTGTGTCCCTGGAACATCTGGTTTCTTTATGAAAGGGTGTGTCATGCTGGTAAAAATCATCACCAGCCTGAATTCTCAGAATAATCTCAGAGTGACTTTTTCACAATTCCAGGCTCCTGGAATATACCGCATTCTCTTTGTGTGCCCTTGACGTTTCTCAGTCTCTGTTTCCTTTCCTAAAATGTGGGCCGTGGACTCTGTACATGCCACCCAAGTTTCCTTCCAGTTTTGACACTTTACAGTTCTGTGTTGCCCTACACAACGAGGATGGCGACTTAGATAGAAACTAAGGAGAGAAGAGAAAAAGAAATGAGAATTCATCAAGGCTGAGCACGGCATCTATGTGATGTTCTTGAATCCTTAACTAAGGGGCAAAAAAGGTCTTATTCACAATTTTTAGATGAGGCCATGGATCAAAGATGAATAACCATACAATGTTTTCCAGTCAGTGTGCTATAGAAGCAAGGAGGAGCACAGCTTTCTTTGACTCACAAATCCAATCCTTTTCTAATTTGCCTTTGTCAGTAACATGCTACCCCACAACCCAACCATGGTCCTATGCTGCACCCTCATGTAAAATCCTTTGAACTGTGGGAGAAGAATAAATAGCAGAATAGTGGACATGGGAATGGGCTTTTGAATCATTGTTTCATCTGCACAGAGATCAGAGAGAAGGACTGTGAGGATCTCAAACAACATTATAAATATCAATAGTGAAAATTTCGGGCTGGCCCGGTGGCGCACTGGAGAGTGTGCTGCTTGGGAGTGTGGCGGCGCTCCCGCCGAGGGTTCGGATCCCATGTGGAGACCGGTTCCTGCTCACTGGCTCGGCGGGGTGTGGGCGCAACACCGAGGGTTGCGATCCCGTTACCGGTCAGTAAAAAAGGAAAAAAAAAAAAAAAGTGAAAATTTCATAATCCCATTATCTGGAAGTAGCTATTTTAATTATTGCATGTTTTATGCATACATGACTATTTCACGTATTTACAATTGTAATCTATATGCCACTTTTGTTCTGCCATTTTTAAGATTAATATTATTTCATAAACATTTTGAGAGGTGTTTAGTTGTCCCACATTAACAAGTTCCACCTCCCATTTTCTCTACTCTCAACACATGCAGAACATATGGCAAAGAATAAGAGTACTTGAGTCCAAATGACAATTTATTTTTCTAATAAATTTCTTTTTGGAATAGGTCAAAAAGAGAACATATTGATTCTATAAGAATTAAGACATTCAGGGTTTTGATTTTCTCTCTCTCTCTATAATATATATATATATATTCTTTCTAAACATATACATACACATTCTTACTCAACAAGGCACTTATGCCTGATTTATTTGCAAATAAGTACAACTTTGAGTCATTGATCATGTTTGTGTAATGTCATATCTAATTTTTATTAATTTGATAAGAAATCTATATATTTGCAGCTCTATTTGACATGTACAAAAGTATATTAGATGTCCATAAAAATTTGGAGAACAAAGGCTTCAGTTAAAGTCCAATTCAGGTCAAAAGAAATACATGGTGTATTACGTGGGAGGAAAAGCCAGGCACCACCATTTACTGTAACATGCTTGCTGTATCAATTTGGTGGGAGTATTTTGTGCAGGATGAGTGGGATGAACACGCACAGACCACTTTGATGTGTGTCATTGCCCTGATTGACCCAGGCCTGCAAGATAATCAGTTTCTACTCCAAAGAGCTTATCATCGGAGGGCTCTTTCGTTTATCCCCAAAGAATTACCAGAACGAAGTTATCTAGATGGCAGCAAGGTTGTATCTCACAGCTGCCCCATGGGTTTACAGCCAAGATGAGCTGCCCCGATACCAGCAAACTCAGATGCTTAGAGTTTTGCCCTTGCCCTTGCTGACCAAGGTCACTTGTTTTATAACTGTTATTTATTGCAGATTGGATCTGTCTGGTTTATTGTCCTGCCACAACCTTCCTAATAATTTTTCCCTTTAACCGGGCAGTCTGATGATCACAAATGGCCTTAAGATTTAGATGGTCATTGAAGAACTAAAAATGATGGTGAGCTGAAAAGGTAAGTTTGCCACTGAGCTATCTTTCTTCCCTCCCTGCAAGAAGCAGGTGACTAGACTTCAGTTGCTCCAGTAGAAACCTGGGTCCTTTGTGGATGTGACAGTGGGGCTTTTATTGTGGGCAGCAGTATCAGTTGTGCATAGGACCTAGCCAGAGCCCTGCCTGACTTACTAGGGAAACAGCAGGCCTCCAGTAGGTCACTAATCAGCCTAAAGAGGCCCTGATTAAGGTGAACCCTTGATGCCACAGCTGGTTAATTCCTGAGCATTGCCCAACACTTGACTCTGAAGGTCTGAGCTATGTAAGAAAACTCTCCTTCCAGAAACAAGCCATAGGCCCTAGTAAACAATTGCTGGATTGGTGACACACGTAGGGATAAGCCCGATGGGCCCTGACCCTTTTACCCATTCGGCATTGCATTGTCCTGAGCTTCTGAATATCTTATCTCAGCCCTTAGCCAAGGATGGTTAGTGGTCAGCCAGTTTTCATTTCTATTCCCTTTGGCCCCCAATAGCACAGTAACTGCTGCTCAAAAGTAAGTACAGATTGAAGGATGACTGGCCCAGCCAGTATATTGTGCGTGAGAACTTAAGAGTCTCCTCAGAGCCACATAGCATTTTTCTAACACCCCATGATACAATGGAAAGGGCTTAGGCTTTAGAATCAAATCGGAGACCCAATTCTGGCTTTTTTCATGTAGTATTTTCTGATATTAAACAAGTCACAGCAACTTCACTTTATTTCAAATTTCTCATCTATCAAATGGAGCTAATAACACCTAATTTTCAGAGTTGTTAATAATAAATGAAAAAAGACTGATTTCAGTGCCTTATACATAAATATTAAATATTAAATAAATAAATATTAGCTCCCAATAATTACTAACTAAAATGTATTAGCTAATGTGATAATTTATAAACCCCAGCCTTGTGCGGTATGCTTGTATTAGTCCATTTCTGTTGCTTATAACATAAATACCCTAAACTGGGTAATTTGTAAAGAAACAAATTTATTACTTATAGTTCCAGAGGCCTGGAAGTCCACAGTCCAGGGAGCACATCTGGTGAGGTGACTCCACAGCAATGCAGGGTACCACATGGCAAGAATGGAGGATCAGAGAGAGTTAACTCTTCAGTCCATTTATTACTTATAGTTCCAGAGGCCTGGAAGTCCACAGTCCAGGGAGCACATCTGGTGAGGTGACTCTACAGCAATGCAGGGTACCACATGGCAAGAATGGAGGATCAGAGAGAGTTAACTCTTCAGTCCTCCTTTTAAAGCCCTCAGAACCACATTCATGACCATCATTATACCATCAATGAATGAATCCATTTACTTGGGCATGGTCCTCCCAATCTAATCACATCTTCCAGGCACCCCCTTTCAATGACCATAATAGGATTTCCCACCTTAACACTGTCACGGTAGGGCTTAAAGGACATTCAATCCACAGCAATGCTTAATCCATGTTAATTATATTTACTGATAGTAATAACTTTATGCACCTTAGGTGAAGATATTCTTGTAAGAAAATGATGGTTAGACCTTAGAGAGCAGTTGACGAGGTGGTAAGCTGAGAGAGAATAGAGGTGCTTGTAGAAAAGAGGGTGGATGTCTTTTGGATTTTGGCCATCCTAACTGGGGTGAGATGGTATCTCAGTGTGGTTTTGATTTGCATTTCCCGGATGCTGAGTGATGTTGAGCATTTTTTCATATGACTGTTGGCCATTTGCATATCTTCTTTAGAGAAATGCCTGTTAGCAAAAAAACTGCCCATGCTTAGAGCAGTTTCAGCCAAAACCCAGAAGAGATGTTCTTTGACTGCCAGATAGAAGTAGAATTTTAATTTTCAGATACCGAAGTGAAGGCTAATGATGTGGGCCAGGACAGGAAAACTGATGCTAGGTGCCTCAGTGGAAAACATGCAACCACATGTAGCAGATGTAATGGAGGGAAGACGGAAAGAAAGCGGCAGGAAGACGTGGTGTTATTGTCATCTGTGATCTCTTCCATATGTCTGATGCTTCACAGAGCAGGAAACACTTTTACCCACACTGTTTATTTCATCCTATTAATAATGTGATAGTTGAATGGCTATTTTTATTCTCCTTTACTGCAAATAGGGAAACTGAGGGCCAAAATGGCTACCTGACTAGTCCAAGATCACACAGAAGGCAAAGAAGCAGGCTCAGGGCTGAAGCCAAGACCCTATTAATTTNAGACCTTAGAGAGCAGTTGACGAGGTGGTAAGCTGAGAGAGAATAGAGGTGCTTGTAGAAAGGAGGGTGGATGGAAACACTTGAGGCCCAAGTGGGGCAGAAAGACCATTGTCCACTCCTCCAGGTACACAAAGGCTTAGGAGCATACACATACTTCATAGAGTGTGTGACAAAGCCTGGACTGTGAGAAGGAAAAGGACAGAGAATTCTGTTACGTTGGCAAAAAAACTGCCCGTGCTTAGAGCAGTTTCAGCCAAAACCCCGAAGAGATGTTCTTTGACTGCCAGATAGAAGTAGAATTTTAATTTTCAGATACCGAAGTGAAGGCTAATGATGTGGGCCAGGACAGGAAAACTGATGCTAGGTGCCTCAGTGGAAAACATGCAACCACATGTAGCAGACGTAATGGAGGGAAGACGGAAAGAAAGCGGCAGGAAGACGTGGTGTTATTGTCATCTGTGATCTCTTCCATATGTCTGATGCTTCACAGACCAGGAAACACTTTTACCCACACTGTTTATTTCATCCTATTAATAATGTGATAGATGAATGGCTATTTTTATTCTCCTTTACTGCAAATAGGGAAACTGAGGGCCAAAATGGCTACCTGACTAGCCCAAGATCACACAGAAGGCAAAGAAGCAGGCTCAGGGCTGAAGCCAAGACCCTATTAATTTAAAATCCAGCCTCCTTCTATTAAACTGTATTTTTTAACTATGTTGATTCTTTACATTTTGGAATCTCTGAAATTCCCCATTAGAAGGAACTCAAGTAGACAAAATGATATTCATATCTGTAATTGGCTACACACAGTAGATGTGACAGTAAAGAAAATAAACTGTAGAAAAGCTTCTTATAAACATTAGCTCTTACTATGATGAATAGATATCATATTATGGTACAACCACACGTCATTTGATAATCAGGCTAAAAGGATAATTTTGAGCCAAAAAAGGGAAGAAGGAAACAAGCAGGCTTATCATTACCTACTTTCCTACTAGTTATATTTAGACATAGAATAGATAGCATTTGAAAGACCACATTTGAAAGACCACATGATTAGCAGATGCTTTTAAAGAGGAACTTTGGAGTCATTGGTGAGATTGGGAATAGTGGCCAGTGGAATAAATATCTCCATCACCAAGCGGCCACTGCAGCTGGCACTCGAGCTCTGATGTGACCTACAGAAGCCCTTCCTGCAGGAGAATAGAGCACTGACTCCTCTACTGATGGGCCTGTATGCATGTAAAGCCCTCCAGTGACAATACACCTTTCCTGGGAACACCTCTTTTTTTGTTATGTATCATAGAAGTCATGTGATTTCATAGCAGTAAGCACCAATCTTGAAACTCATAGAGTATCAGCTCAGGAAGGGAGGTTTATTCAACCTCCTTGTTTCACAGTGAAAGTTAAAGACATTATTTGATTTACCAAAGGTCACTCAAAGAATGGCAAATCTGGAACCTCAGTCTACTATGTCTTTCTTGCTTAGAGCTGCACATTGGGTACACACTGGGTATCAGCATTGCTTTTTCTGGGTTGGCAGTTAAATTCAAAACAACACTCATTTACTGAATCTCTGCACTTTACCAATAAGCACTGTGCTAAGCACAAAGACACATAAGACATAGTATCCACACTGAACAATTACCCAATCTAAGGAAGAGATATACAGAATCTACTCGATGCCCACTGTTTCAGGCCATAGGAATTTCTCCTACAGTGGTTCGAGTTCCCAGCTGTACTTCATTATCTGATATTCATGAGACTCACTGGTCTGTCAAAAATAATGTTACATTTTTTTCAGTTTTCTCTTTATATCCCTTCACCTTTTGTTCCAACAGACAGTTGCTTATGCTGTATTTTCTGTTACACATTTCTCTACCTCTGTCTCTGTCTGTCTCTCTATCATATCATTAGTCTGTTCTTTGCTTTTGTAATGCCTGCATGTATTTCCTTCCACTGAATTCATGGAATGCCCTGTTTACATCATGTTTATGCCATCTATAACTTTCTATCTTATATTATATGTACGATGTATATATCAACTCCTTTACTAAACTTTATATACCTGGCCAAGAATCTAGGTCTGATTTATCTCTATATCCGTATCATGCCTAGAAGTTAAATCACACAGAGTGAAGTCTCAGTAAATAGTCACATAAATGAATCTAGAGATGGCATACTTTATTTCATTCAAGTCAACACTCATGGATTGAATATCTGCTGTAAGCTTGCTGTGGTAGGTGAATATAAGTTTTTTATTGATCATTAAACAGATTCAATTTTTAGCATGTGGCTATGATTGCTTCTTTTGGATTTATACATGAGCCAAGTCTTCAAAGAATTCTCAGAAATTGTGGAGCAGTGGTGTTTCCACTATGATGATCATTGAGGGCTTAGACCTTAAAGAACATTCTGGACAATGGAAGACTCTTCTTTTTTTCTCTAGCTAGATCTACAGAGAAATGTAAGTAACTTTGTTTCCTCTTGACTCTCCAGACTCATTAACTCTAGTCTAAGTTTTCAGGTGATTGTTTTAGTTGAGAAGCAGTATTTTCCTGTGTTTCCTTGTGTATCTAGCTAATGCTGAGTTCACAAGTTTGAAGTAGAAGTCACTTTGCCCACTCTTTTCTTTCTTTATAGTGAAACATTTTCTCAAGGCTACATTTGTGTGCTTATAGTCTTACTGAGCTACTCTTTAAGCCACTTTCTATAGAGTTCCCACTAACACTCTTTTCTTTCTTTATAGTGAAACATTTTCTCAAGGCTACGTTTGTGTGCTTATAGTCTTACTGAGCTACTCTTTAAGCCACTTTCTATAGAGTTCCCACTAATTGCTTTACTTTCTCTCTTCCACATCTAATGGCATTTACACATGACCTCATTAATTAATACCCATCCTGCTTGGTATATACAACACTGATTTCCAGTTACGTAGAACAAAAATGGGAAACACTCGTCAGAAGACAGTTCAGGACTCCTCTTTAATGCATAACAGAACAGAGGTCTGGGAGGTCTTTTACTTTCTTTCTCACCTTTCTTTTACTGAATTTATATAAACTCAAAACCATCCATGTCTAATAGGGCTTCCTAATGAAGTCAGAGTCCAGGTCATATCCATATGAATTGTAATTAACATTAGTAAAGACTTTCACAGCTCGAAGAGCTCCTGTGCATGTGTTATCTTACTTGCTTCACACAGTAACATATCAAAAGCGTACTACTGTCACTACATTACAAATGAAGAAACTGAGGTTCAGAAAAATTAAATGGTTTGCTCAGGCTCATGGAATCAGTAGGTTGTAGAGCCAGGATATGAGTCCGGATTTTTCTAATCTCAAAAGCGATGATTATTTTTTTTCTCTATATGACTCTGTATTCTTATAAAAGTAACAACTATGTGTAGCAATTCTGTGCTGCCACTGAATATCTAACAATACTAAAATCTACCAATAAAGAGCCCCAAGCAGACCCTGGTTGGTACGTGCATGGTTAAGACATGACAGAGGACGCACCACAGATCCATAATGAAGGGGTCAATTATTCAACAAATGGTGCTGGGGAAATAGGCTAGGTTTATAAGAAAAAAGAAATCAATTTAGATCCTCATATACAACTAAACATCAGAATAAAATCTAAGTGAATTAAAGACTCCCATTAAAAAAGAAAAAAATGGAAGAAAATATAAATGAATAATTGTCCAGTCCTTGATAAGGCAAACTGTCCATGCTTAAAACTAATGGGAAATATCTCAAAGGAGGCAGTCAATGTACTTGACTAGAAAAAATCCTAAACGTCTTCACATCAAAATCATAAAGAACAAATAATAAAGGAAGAAAACATTTGCAACACGTACGGCAGAAAAGGCTTAATATTATTAATATATGAAAAGCTCATGTCAATCAATGAGAAAGTCATTAGAACAGTCAATAAAAGAAAATAAAAGAGGACTATAAATATGTGAAAATGTGTTTAAATGTTAATCAAAACTATAGAATCAAAGCAAAATGCTACTTTTAAGAGTTAGATATACAATGCTTGTAAAGGTCCAGTGAGAAACACTGTCATTAATGTGTACTTACATAAATTGATATAGTCCTTTAGAAATGCATTTTAGCAG
>NW_007732568.1:50436-51063 GCF_000696425.1 Galeopterus variegatus | reverse complement strand
AATTAGATATAAACAAAGATGTACATAAAGTGTCAACTACAACCTTGTTTAGGAAGATACGTTAGAAGAGAAACCCTGACTGTCATTGTCATTATTTTATTCCTACTGCCAAAAACACAGCCTTGCACGAGGTAGGAGCTTCAAAAAATCGATTGGATGGTGGAACTAATGAGTGGCTACAACCTATTATACAATAGTTGAGGAATAATTAATTAAATTATAGTTAAATATACTCATCAAAATCAACATTTTGAAACATTTTAAATGGAAAAACACTATTGATGTAACATTTTAAGGAAAACAGAATAAAAATCATACATGCAGTATGATAATATATGCAAATATATAAAATATATATGCAAATCACATGTACAGGCACACACATATACACATACAGAGTGGAAAAATGCCAGATGGAAAATACTAACAGTGGTTATTTCTTAAAGTTGAAATTATAGATAATCATAATTTTCTTGATAGTTGTGTTCTGTATTTTTCACTTTTCACAGAAAGCACACACCACATTTAATAAAAAGGAGCAAAAAGAACAATCTCAAAGATTCATGCTGAAAAATTACCAGTGATTATCTCTAAGTGGTGAGATATTTTCATTTTTTGTAAATTTTT
>NW_007732568.1:49195-50154 GCF_000696425.1 Galeopterus variegatus | reverse complement strand
CTGAAAAATTACCAGTGATTATCTCTAAGTGGTGAGATATTTTCATTTTTTGTAAATTTTTTTACAATAAGCCTGTATTATTTTAATCAGAAAAAAATGCTATTTTAAAAAGAAACAGAGATTATCAGTCAATAGCTGAAAAGGTCAGTAGTGAAAAAGAAAGACTGGATATCACAGAGTCAAGATTAGCGATAGTGTGCAGCAGTGTGAGACCCTGGTCAATCGACCACATTAATGGCCCCATTCTTCACCCTGCCCTCTGTCCACTGCCCTTGCTAGGTAACCATTAGTGCCCTCCTGCACTTGCTCTGAGTTGGGTCATGTGATTTTCCGTGGCCAATGGGCTTAGCAAATATGACATAAGCAGAGCTTGAAATGGACTTGTCCTTTGGAGCCAGTTCTTACACCATATTCCATCTGTCTTACTGGAGGAAGAGAGACACGTGGCTTAGTCACCCTTGTCACTTCCCCTCACCCATAGTCCACTGCCAGACATGAGGGCGAACTCAGCTGAGACCAGAACCACCCAGCCAGGCTAAATTACTGATCCGTAGACATGTGAGCTAAGTAAATGCATAACGTTGTAATGTATTGAGTCATGGGGTGATTTGCTATACAGCATTATTTTGACAATACTTTTTGATTTATAGGGGAATAATGACTATTTGTTGGTTAGAAAGGTCACAATAAAGTCACGGCTTTAGCACAAACATGTTTTTGTAGGCCTCACTGAGGTCTGCATGAAACATTTCTCTCATAATCAACTTCTCATTGCTGAAATGTCGATCTCTCCAGACAGCTCTTAGCCCAAGAAGTACGTGGATTTCATGGGGGAAAAATGCCCAATAAAATGCTTGAACACTCTGGTTCCTGGAAAGATTTCCATACCCATTTCCATGCATATTAATAAATTAAACTGACATTCAGATTAATTTGTAAATCTCTTATAAGTTTAGTTA
>NW_007732568.1:41001-48655 GCF_000696425.1 Galeopterus variegatus | reverse complement strand
GCATATTAATAAATTAAACTGACATTCAGATTAATTTGTAAATCTCTTATAAGTTTAGTTAGACTTAAAACATCTCCATGGTTCCATTCAAACTGGGGCAATAACAAGCTGTACTTTCTGGGACCAGGGGGCTGAGACTAGACCCTGGAATCTGGGCAGTGGACCAGGATGCTGGAATTGTATGCCCCATGAAATGTTTTCCTAGCAAAGCAAAAACTAATTTTTCTCTGGCTGTTGCTGTGATCTTTCTGCAATTTTTTAAACTTCAACACCAAACATGAAACCAAGTGCATAAATCTGAGAAGTGTCAAATTTTAAAGGTAGAAATCCACTACTTATAAACTCATTAAACATCGTTAAGTTTCTATGCAAGCACTCTTCCAAAAAAAAAGGACCGTGTCAGTCTGACAGGCACAACAGGATGTCAGAAACTGATACCACCATCTATTTGAACTACAAAGGTAAGGATAAAAACCACCATTTACAGAGTGTCTAAACAGTATCAGTATTTTGCTATTCTCTTTATACACGAGACATTGTAGTAACCCTCTAACGTAAGTATTATTTCCTCCATTTTTTTTTTTTTAAATAAAGGTAAAACCCATGCATTAACTGAGGTTTAAAGAGGCAAGGGATGGAGCTGTGCTCGCAGCTGGTTTATGGCAGCGTCAGGACTTGCACCACGTGTGAGGGATCTGAGCCCATTTTTACGTGCCGCCGTCATTCCACTGCCCGTGCAGCTACTTTACAGAGAGCAGTCATGCTGGTTTCCACTTATCTTGGAAGTTACATGTACCCTTGCAAATCAACAGATTGGCATTCTGATTTTAGAATAAAATTTAGTTTCTAATTAGCCCAGCTGTCTCCTCCAGGATCTTTTTCATTTGATACACAAAGAGAACTTTTATATTTGCCTTTCATATGGATCCAATAATCTTAAAACGCTCCAAAAAATATAAATTCTCACCTAGCAATCTGTAGTCATTCTTATATGAGGACTTAAAGGACAATGAATTTTCTTCATTTGCTTCTTGCCATACAGTACCTTCTGATTCTGTTGGTATAATATGATAATTACAAATGCACATAATTTAATTATAATGTTTACCATGCTGTTCTTGGACTCATGAGTGTAAATATAAGAAATATGGTTACCATATAGCTAATAATCCTTATTTTGCCCCTCCCCCTCCCTCAGTTCACTCCTCTCTTCATACACCCTCCCCACTCCTTTGTCACCCTTTGTCCCAACACAGTGCACTGCCTGGGAGACCTCCTCCTCTCTTCCCTATTGTACCCTGTACAGAGCAAGCTGTCTTCTGGAAATATTTTAATAAGATAATCACATTAAGGTATTATTAATTTACAGCAGCTGAAAATCCTACTCTCTCTGAATTATATGTGTTTTAATAGGGGCAGTGATATACTTAAAAAATTAAACTCTGGCAGCAGAAGTCTTAGCATTCGGTGAAAGCTCATGAGGTGAAATACTTTTAAAAGCATTTCTTCTCCCAGTGCTCCGCCACTCACATTGCATAGGTCCTGTTTCTCTTAGTGACCTAGCATTTTCTTATCCCAGCAGTGGAGGTTCATATGGAGGCTGCAAACAAGTCATGCTCTCTCGAAGCCATGAAAAAATCGGATGTAAGACTCAGAACTGAAGATTGCACCTCGAGTTTTTTTTTTAAATTCTATTTTCTGCAACATTTTGATCTGAGTCAGAAAAGGTCTATGCCTGCCTGCTTTAAGATATTTAGAGGAAAATACAAGTGATTACAATGTATTACCATGACAATAGTACCAATTTAAGTGAACAAAAAACACTGTGTCCGCATGTACTCACTGCTCTATCTCCATACCTGAAACAATGTTAGGCACATAATAGGAAGTTATTTGTCAAATGTATGAATGAGTGAATATTTGCACGCACAGGTGTCACATACACACACACACATCCTACGCAGACAGGCACAATCATACACATTCGCTACACAGTTATACAAAGACAGGCACACACACTTAACATGAAAACAAAATCATTTCCTGAGATTTGGGGGAAAATATTTTTATATATTATGCTCGACACTTTGTATATTTTGCCTTTCTGGAAGATTTCAGCAACAGAACAAAATGGTGCCAACTCCTTTCCTTCTTTAAAGAATATTGAATCTGATTAAACTGGAATAGACCTGGTCCCAGTAGGTTTCTCTTTGCTTCTTTTCCAAGAGCCTCTGGTCAGTCAGGCACAGAACTTACCTGCTCACAACTGCAGATTTGGAGGTGTTTCTGGAATTAAGACCATAGGGAAATGGTGTGGAAAAAGGAAGAAAGTTAAATGGAACCGAAATGCCCTGTCTTTTATACCTACCCGTAATGTATTCACCTCACTTCAGAATTAAACATTCAAATCAGCACTGGCCACCACCAAACCCTCTAGTTTGAATTATTGCATTCCTCAGAAGAGTCTCTAGCACAGACACAGCAGAGGAAACAATAAGAGTTCATGAACTAGTCTTTCTTTACATGATTCCCTGTAGCAAGTATCTAACGAATAATCACCATGCTGGCTGCTAAGGAAGAAAATATTATTTTATTCATTCTGCACTCAACAAATGTTTATTGAGCACTTACAATATGTAAACACTGTTTCAGGTTCTATGGAAAGAGCAGAAACAAAACAGTATTTAAAAATCCCATTGACATTGAACTTACATTAAATTGACAGAAAATACAGAAAAATAAATAAGCAAAGAAGCAAATAAACAAATAAATAAGACCATTTACCGTCCCACCCTCTAATGATAAGGATTGTATGGAGTAGTGGACTAGGGAGTTTTTTGTGACCTCTTTGAAAAATGTTCAATCCTCTTGCGTTATAACAGAGACACAGGTTACATTCGAGGAGTGTTTGGTATGTGTTCAGATGGTGTGGAGGGGGCAGTGTGGGGGGCTGATGAAGGGCTGAGGGGCATTAAGCACTGCCTCTTCTTTTCCTTCCATAGACTTGATTTGAAAGGTATCAACAATTGTGCTTCTCTGATAAGGATGCTCCAAAGGGGAGATGTGGCTTGTTGGCAGGCTATGAATCCTACTCTTTCTGTTTGTAGGCACAATGAAAACCAAAGGAAAGTCAGCTGGATCCTGATAAAGGCTGCCAAAAAAGCTCCATTCCTGAGTTGCTCATCATACCTTCCTCTTTGTTGTTTTAAAGTCATAGTTGTATCTGGCAAGAGCCTGCAGACTCCCCACATTGGAATAGAATAAACCGCTGTCTTCTCTCCCTATGAGCAAAGCAGACTTGCAAAGAAGGTGAACTTTCACATGACAGTCACCTCTGGTTCAGTCTCCAGTCTTCAGGAGAGTGCTTTATACACTCAGCTCCAGGCTGATTAAGAAGGTGACACAGAGGAGTGAGCATGAAGAATGAGGACAGTCATCTACAAGTGGAACTCAACAGGTTGGTTTAACAGAAAGCTTGAGCTTGCTTGTAAATAAGCGTGGATTCCCGGGACTTCAACCACATGGCTCAGTTCAGTAGCCCTGCACAAGTTCAAAGTTTAATGCAAGAATATAAAGTGAGTACAAAATTGCTTTGCTTGACCCCATGACTCAAGAAAATTATTCCTCAATTCAACCTGTGTTTCAAAGCAGAGAAAGGGAAAAGAGACAGGCAAACACACACACACACACACAAAAGACTGACTTTTCCTTTGAACTAGATAAAGAAGCTCATTACAGAGATTCAGCCACAGCTGACTCCACTGAGGACTATCGACTCTTGGCAATAATTATCTTAGGACCAGGTTCCCTATCGTGGCTTCCTTACATGGAAAAGATTGTCTAATAATGTCAGCTAATGGAGCTTAAGTGTCACTATTTGAAGACAGTAAGTTGTTGATTCTCATATATTGTTATTGCCTTTATGTGCTTTTGGAATATCTTTTTAATGCATCACATTAAAGATTAAAGAAAAAAAATCATATGATTATCTCAAACAAAAATAATTTGGTAAAATTCAAAATCTATTCATAACAAACATTACCAAAATTAGAAAAAGAAAAAAAAATCTTTATTCTTCAAAAATAAATCTATAGATAATTAACACAAACCCATATGCAATTTTCAAAAATTAGATGCATTCCTGTCAACATCAGGAAAAAGTCAGAGATATCTGGTACTATCACTTCTATCCAACATTATGCTGGAAATCATTCATATGCAAAGTAATAAGAAATATAACAAGAAAACCATATAAAATGTAATAAGAAAACTATATAAAAAAGAAAAGAAATTGGATTGCTATTATTAATGGATAATATTCTAATTTCCATAAAATATTCAATATAATTTATGAACTATTTAAATTATTAAAAGAATTCAGTAAGATTACTATATCAGTCTCAAAAACATAATATCTCTATATGTTGAAAGCAATTGTATAAAAACTACAATTTTTAGGACAAAGGTAACCATTTATAGTAGTACCAAAACTATAAGGTATCTAGGAAGTTATCAAACAAAAGCTAAGCAACACTTGTGTAGAAAAAACTATAAAACTTTATTAAAGGCAATTTAAGAACATAATTAAAATAGTTATAAACCATACTTATAAAGACAGGCAGAATTAAACCAAATTTTAACAAAATTTCAATCATAATCTTGGCATAATTGTTTCTAAAATTCATATGGAATAATAAGAATTGAGAAATACTAAAATGATTTTGAAAAGAAAAGAAAATGGAATTCACTGTATCAAACATAATAAAACTATAGAAGCTAAAATATGGTGATCTGGGTATATAACTGTTTATCTAGGTCAGTAAAACAGAATAGAAATCTGAGAATCAGCCCATTTATATTTGTAGATTTGTGTAACAAAGAGGTGAGTATGCAAACTAAGGGGGAAAGAAACAATTATTACATACTTTCGCTGGGCCAAATATCTAACCATATATTTTCTTTGAAAAGTAAAGCTGTATCTCTACCTCACACCAAATACAAAAATAATTCCATATTCATTAAAGATGTAAATGTGAAAAGCAAAATTTTAAAGACTTTTATAAGAATACATGAGTATATATTTATAGTAGCAAAATGAGAAAGCATTTATGGAAAAGACAAAATAATACACAATAAAGAGAAATTTTAACAAAATTTCAATCATAATCTTGGCATAATTGTTTCTAAAATTCATATGGAATAATAAAAATTGAGAAATACTAAAATGATTTTGAAAAGAAAAGAAAATGGAATTCACTGCATCAAACATAATAAAACTATAGAAGCTATAATATGGTGATCTGGGTATATAACTGTTTATCTAAGTCAGTAAAACAGAATAGAAATCTGAGAATCAGCCCATTTATATTTGTAGATTTGTGTAACAAAGAAGTGAGTATGCAAACTAAGGGGGAAAGAAACAATTATTACATACTTTTGCTGGGCCAAATATCTAACCATATATTTTCTTTGAAAAGTAAAGCTGTATCTCTACCTCACACCAAATACAAAAACAATTCCATATTCATTAAAGATATAAATGTGAAAAGCAAAATTTTAAAGACTTTTATAAGAATACATGAGTATATATTTATAGTAGCAAAATGAGAAAGCATTTGTCGAAAAGACAAAATAATACACAATAAAGAGAAAGATATACACCTTTTACCGCATTAAAATGAAAAATACAAAAATACAATCTCTTAATAACAGCAGTATAAACAGTTTTGAAAAACAAGTTACAACTAGAAAAGGACATTTACTTTGCATATTGTCAACAAAGGTAAATATTTTCAGCATATAAAGAGTTCGTTGAAAGTCAACAAGAAAATATGTGCTACAAAGTAGAAAAAATTATCAAAAGTTTGGAATGAGCAGCTTTTCAACAGATCTGAAAGGCCGGTATGTATGTGAAGAGATTCTGTATATATCAGGAAGTCCTCACTTTGCACAGCTCTGGTTTGCATAAATTTTAGTCACAACAGTTTAGTTAAATAGGTGCCCCAACAACACAGTTTAACTTTCAAGCACCATTAACTGTGAGTGATTACACAAAGTACACATTTTGTTGCTAGCTCTTCAATTCATAAATCACTATGCAAAACCATATGTCCATTATGATCAGTGACCAGTTATGTTACTCCTTTCAAAATCTGTGAATAATTGTCATTGCACATCTGTTATTTAGTTTACACACAGACAGCAATGCATATAGTTGTGTTGCTTCTTTTTCTGCAAGGGATAACATCATGTAACATTTTACAAAAATGAATACTTGAAAGAGGAAATTGGCCAAGAAAAATGAAAGTGCAACAAAGAAATGAAAAGTGATAACACTAAAAGTGAAAATTGAATAAAATGTAAAAGAGTTACAGAGGAGCTAGCTGACCACAGGAATTCTGACACTGCCACTGCTTGAGAGACTCTATGCAATAAGATGCCCAAAGAAAGTAGTGAAAGCAAATTTTGTGATGTGAACCAGACACATGGTTACAATGAAAAGGATAAAGATACCCAGAGGAAATGACACCTGCAAAAAAAATAAAAATAAAAAAAGTCACATAATGGAACTCTCAAAGATATTTGCATTCTTATGACACTGAAATAGAAAAGAATAAAATGTTCCAAACTTAAAAAGGAGTATAACAATTCATCAAGGCATAGAAAAAATGCTCTCTCTGTATCAAGTTATACAACTAGAAGGCAAGTATTATTTAAACTACTCTTGATAACTTGTTTACAAACAAATAAAACACATAAATTTAAACATTAAAATAAAATTAAATTTTAGTGTTTAAATGTTAGAAATATTTAATGTTTTATTTAAATTTTTGTGTACTTAGTAAATATTGGTATTACTATTTTTTTAAGTTTTCTATATATTTGCAACCAACAGTGAGAAAGTTTTAAATGTTTTGACAGGAATTGTATAACAATTGTAATTGTTCCATTCATTATTTAGATCACTTTGCATGGATTCAGCCTGCATGGTCATTTTTATATCCCCACATTACTACGAAAGGTGAATACTGCCTTCACTGTTAATCAGGACAGTGCACATGAAACTACCATGCAATATCACTTCAGATACATCAGACTAGAAATATTTAAACATTTGAAATGTACTTTTGTGTGATCAGCCTTGACTCCAAGGCCTTATATACCCTCTGTGTTGACTGAGTTCCTCAGGCAAGGGCAGAGAGAAGCAAGGGGAGATTAATCCAAACAACATGCTGCCAAGATTGCCCCCATATTAGACCAAGCTGCCAATGAATGGATCAGGAAAGTGGCTTGATAACTTTTCCCACTGCAGAAGTTCTTCTGTGAAGTGATAATGTTAGAGACAGTAGGCTGTAAAACAGATGAAATAATGTTGAAACAATTTCAAACTACAACAATATTATTTTTTATCTATGTTGACCTGACCTCAGACAGCAGAATAACAAACAGATTAAATATGTTTACAAAACCCCATACTTTTTTTCTAATACTTGATCTCCATCCAAGTTTGTACCTAGTGCCTTTCTCAGGGGAGTGTATGCACCCTATGAACAATTCCAAATGCTTCCATGTATGTTTGTTTGTGTATTTATTTATTTATTTATTTAGGCCAAAACAGATGTATATACCTAATTTCTTTTATTATTATGTTATA
>NW_007732568.1:39160-40902 GCF_000696425.1 Galeopterus variegatus | reverse complement strand
GTGGCTTGATAACTTTTCCCACTGCAGAAGTTCTTCTGTGAAGTGATAATGTTAGAGACAGCAGGCTGTAAAACAGATGAAATAATGTTGAAACAATTTCAAACTACAACAATATTATTTTTTATCTATGCTGACCTGACCTCAGACAGCAGAATAACAAACAGATTAAATATGTTTACAAAACCCCACACTTTTTTTCTAATACTTGATCTCCATCCAAGTTTGTACCTAGTGCCTCCCTCAGGGGAGTGTATGCACCCTATGAACAATTCCAAATGCTTCCATGTATGTTTGTTTGTGTATTTATTTATTTAGGCCAAAACAGATGTATATACCTAATTTCTTTTATTATTATGTTATAATAAGAGAAGTGGATTGGTATTCTAGTCTTTGTTCAGAGTCATGCAGAGTATACTTTTAATGATAATCCTGAAATGTGTTAGTTTTTATCCAAATGTAGGTAAACAATTTTTTCAGTATTGTATCTGTTTTTCAAGTTGAGTGATTTCTGTTGAACTACTATCTTTAAGTTTATTGAATGTCCTCAAAATGTTCATTTTGCTAATAAGGCCATGCAGTAAATTTTGTATTTCAGATATTTTATTTTTCATGATAATATTTATATTCGCAAAATAGAGCATATACAGATCCTAAGGCAGGAGCCAAGGGTAGCATCCCCCGCATGGAAACAGGCAAGAAGCATGTGGAAACACCATTTCTGTGCAGGTGGCCCACCATAGGCACCACCATAGCCACAGTTGCCACAAAAGCAGCTTGACACCACAGCGGTAGCCACATCCACTGTGCATGTTGCTCACCAGACACTCGACTCTGTTGACATTAGGAGAATCAGCAGTGGAGATCTGAAAAAGAAGTGGATGTCTCTCTCCTCAAAGCCTACTGCAGAGAAATAGAAGAATTAACCTCTCTACCAGATGTCCAGACATCAATGTAGACATACAAGAAATATGGAAACCCAAGAAAAAATGACACCACCAAAAAAATAGAGTAATTCTCAAATACCAGACCCTATAGAGCTGGAAAACCTTGAAATTACTGAAAAGGAATTCCAAGCAGCAGTCTTAAGAAAACTAACTGAGATACAAGAAGACTCAGTTAGACAACATAAATGAAAAGAGAAAAAAAAAATCCAGGATATGAAGGAGGAAATTTAGGAGGAGATTAATATGTTAAAAAGGAATGTAGCAGAACTCTTGGAACCAAATGATTCACTCAATGAAATAAAAAATCACAAGTGATAGCTTAAGCAACAGGCTAGAACAAGCAGAAGAAACACTTTCTGATCTTGACGATAGTCTTTTTGAAATAACCTAAGAGGACAAAAAGAAAAAAAAAAAGGAAAAAAGAACTTCCAAAAATGGAGAAAATCTAAGAGAGCTAGCAGACACACTTAAGTGCACAAACATTCAAATCATGGGTGTTCCAGAATGGGGAGAGAAAGGAAAAGGCATGCAAAACCTACTTGAAGAAGTAATAATGGGAAACTTCCTTTCCCAGATATAGGGAGAAACATGGACCTTCAGATCCAAGAGGTTCAAAGATCCCTAAACAGATTCAACCCAAAAAGACCCTCTCCAAGACACATTATAGTCAAACTGGCAAAACTAAAAGACAAAGAAAGAATTTTAAAAGGAGCAAGAGATAAGTGTCAAGTCCCTGTAAGGGAGCCTCTATCAGACTAACAGCAGACTTCTCAACAGAAACTCTACAGGCCAGAAGAA
>NW_007732568.1:26060-38591 GCF_000696425.1 Galeopterus variegatus | reverse complement strand
TAGGGAGAAACATGGACCTTCAGATCCAAGAGGTTCAAAGATCCCTAAACAGATTCAACCCCAAAAGACCCTCTCCAAGACACATTATAGTCAAACTGGCAAAACTAAAAGACAAAGAAAGAATTTTAAAAGGAGCAAGAGATATGTGTCAAGTCCCTGTAAGGGAGCCTCTGTCAGACTAACAGCAGACTTCTCAACAGAAACTCTACAGGCCAGAAGAAAATGGGATGATATGTTCAAAATACTAAAAGAAAAAAACTGCCAGCCAAGAATACTATACCCAGCAAGGCTATCCTTCAGAAATGAGGGGAAAATAGTGTATTTTCCAGAGAGACAAAAGCTGTGGATATTTATCACCACACAACCAGCCCTACAAGAAATCCTCAAGGAAGTCCTTTATCTGAATTTGAAAAATGATAATCACTACCGTGAATACACAAGAAAGAACAAAACCTGCTGGTAGAACAGAAATGCAAGTGAGAAAGAGAAAGAAACTAAATCTTACCACTACAATAAAGCCCTAGTGACAACATAATAATGCTCCTATTTATTCCTGATTTTTGTAATTTTGGTCTTCTCTCTTTTTTCTTGGTCAGTCTAGATAATGGTTGGCAACTTTTGTTGATTTTTTAAAAGAATATACTTTTGGTTTTGTTGATTTTCTCTATTGTTTTTTAATTCCTTATTTCATATCTTTCTGTTTTAATCTTTGTAATATCCTAGTTATATTTGCTTTTGGTATAGTTTGCTCTACTTTCCCTATTTTCTTTAGGTAGAAGTTTACATTACTGCATTGAGATTTTCCTTGTTTTTAATATAGTGGTTTACAAGTGTAAATTTTCTTCTAAGAATTGCATGAGGCTTGCATCCTATAAATTTCGATATGTTGCACTTTGATCTTTATCGCAATGTACTCTCTAATTTCCCTGTGATTTTTTCTTTACCCATTGTTTATTTAGGAGAGTGTTGTTTAATTCCCATACAGTTTTAAGTTTTCTAAATTTCCTTCTGTTACTGTGGTCAGAGAACACATTTTCTAAGATCTTAGTCTTTAAACCAAAAAAAAAGGAAAAATGTAAATTAAAAAAAAAGTTCATGGAAAGATTTCCATTATCTTTCAGTTCCCTTTTTCCACAAACTTTTTGAAGTGCCCTTATGTTTATGTTCTGTGTTATTGACTTTTGTATGCAATTTATGTTACTATACTTAGATATTTAATTTCTGTCCCTGATTTCTTTTTATTAAGTGGGCTTGTTGATTTGCTTAGAAGTTAATTTGCCTTTGAAAAGTTTATTCATCTTCCTTTATTGAAATTAATTTGATATTTGCATGCTTTTGGAAGACTTTAAAGAGCTATTTCAAATAATTGCAGAGATTATAAAATGAAATATGTAAATATTAATGTTTTACATCTCTAGTTTTTGTGAAAAATTTTTTTTTTCCTTTTTGTCTTTTTTACTGACCAGTAACGGGATCGCTACCCTTGGTGTCGTGCCCGTACCGGGGACTGGCAACGGGATTGCAACCCTTGGTGTTGTGCCCGCACCTCGCTCAGCCAGTGAGCGGGAACCGGTCTCCACATGGTATCTGAACCCTCAGCGGGAGCGCCGCCGCACTCCCAAGCAGTGCACTCTCCAGTGCGCCACCGGGCTGGCCCTTGTGAAAATTTGAAGCACTACTTTCTACAGAATATTCTGTTATTCATCTGATATTCAATTTATGTATTGGTTGTTTGAACAAATAAATGTGCATATCCTTGTTATGTTTTAAAAAAATTAGCCTGGAATATCTTGCATTGCCAACAAGTAAGGAAGTGTATAAAACAAACAAACAAACAAACAACAACAAAATCTCAATGATAGTGTTATGTCAAAGGGACACAGGAGCCAAATGAATGAACTTCCAATGGCCAAAGCTGGAACAATTTGAGCAATAATTAACAAAAAAAATAATACAGTACTACTTGATTATAACTTATGCATAAAATAATTATTCATGTGTCTATACTGATATAGAGAAGAGATGAATTTACTTTGAAAAAGAATTCTAAATAATTTGCATATACAGTCCATCCTCAAAGGGGTGGAGCATAACTCCCCACTCTGTAAGTGTGGGCTGTTCAAAGTGTACAGTGAAAAGTGGAGAAAAAATTACTTCACAGCAAAATCCTCACTCACATCATGAAGGTTAACATCAACAGAACCTTGATCTGATATGAGGAAATGGAAGTTCTTTGGTCTTCCTCCCCCAAATCTATAGCTCCAGTCTAATCATTAGAAAGTCATCGGACAAATCCAAACTGAGGGACAATCTACCAAATACTTGACCAGGACTCCTCAAAACCATCAAGACCATTACAAATGGTGAAAGTAGGAGAAACCATTACAGCCTAGAGGAGTCTAAAGACACCTGGCAACTACTTGTAATGTGGTGTCTTGGAAAAGAAAAAGAGACATTAGGTGAAAACCAAGGAAATCAGAATAAAGTGTGGAGTTTAACAATAATTTATTAATATTGATTCATTAATTGAGACAAATGTTCCATATTAATGTAAAATGTTAGTGACAGAAGAAACTGGTGGTGGGGTACATGAGAATGCTTATTTCACTGGTGGTGGGGTACATGAGAATGCTAATTTTTCTCCTATTAAAAACAATATTCCATCTTTGCTCCACTTGAAATATTGCCTTTATAATTTTCTAAGTCCTCTAGATATTTATTTCTGTGTGGATCTTCTCTGTTCTATTTGTCAATTTATGTGTCAGTAACAAACTACTGCCATTTTATAATAGTTTTATTATCTGGTAATACAAGTTTCTCCTAATTATTCCTGTTTTTAAAAAATTCCCTAACAATTCTCATCTGCTTATTTTTGTATTTGAATTTGAATTTTAATCTAATTTTGTGATTAGTGCACAAATGTATAACCAATCACCACGTCAAATGGATTCCGTTAAAACTATACATTAGCTCAGAAGGAATTGAAATCTTTGACATATTGATTATGCCTATACAATAAGAGGATATATATTCCTGTCTGTATATGTCTTGGTTTTCTTCAGTAAAGTTTTAAAGTTTTCATTATGCAAATTCTGCAAATTTATTACGTATTGTGCTATTTTACCTTTTTTGACTGATATTGTCCATAGTATCTCATCTTGCATTTATTTCCTAAGTGATTTTTGTTTAAGCAAAATTGATTGCTACTTATCTTTTGTAAAATAATACTGTGGTCAACCATTCCTCTATTTTCTTAAGATTTCTGATAATTTTTTAGCTGACTTTACTGAGATTTTCAGGTTTACAGTAGTCATATACCATGAAAATAACAAATATCCTGCACTTTTTCCAGTTGTCCCCTGTCATCTAGAGTGATTGCTATAGAGCTGTCAATACAGGATCTCCCTGCCTTATCACCCTACATAGGTCATTTCCTGATCTAATCCCTTAACCTTCCTGATTTGCTCCCTAGTTTTAATTGCACACACAAAATTCAGCAATTTTATGGGAAAGGGTATTTTGGGATATAAAATTTTCAAGATTTCAAATGTCCATAAATGTCCTTATTTTTCTTACACTGAAAGTTTGATTGGGATAGAATTTCCCTCTGAATTTTGAAGTTATTTATCCATTGTCTTTTTGCTTCCATTGTTGCCATTGAGAAGTCTACTGATATTTTTTTTCTAGTTTTTTGTGTAATAACCTTTTAACTCACACTCACTAAAAAATTCTAATAGTTTTAATTTGCCCTTTTCCTTGAAATTTCTGGATGATATGGCTTGGAGCAGGGCTTTTTTGTTTGTTTTTTAACTCACAGTGCTAAGAGCTCTGTGAGTCACTTCAATCTAAAATTCATGTTCTTCAATTCTTGAAATTTTTTTTATATTACTTACTTTATAAATTTCTCCGTTGTTTAGTTTGCTCCCTTTTTTGAAACTCTTTTCAATTGTATGTATGACCTGCTTAATTGATACTGTAACTTCCACATTCCTTCTCGTTGATTTTCTTTTTGTTATATTTATAATTATTTATTTATTTATTTTTATTGAAACCTATAGATTGTGCTTATTTGTGGGTCACAGAGTTACATTTCAGTACAAGTACACAATGTGTGATTATCACATCAGGGTAATTAGCATACTCATCATTACAAACTTGATCACTTATTTGTGATGAGGACATTTGCTCTCCTCTCTTCTAGCTATTTGATAACATGCCATAAATTATTGTTAATAATGCATGCCTAGCTCGACTGTACACCTATAGAACTTATTTTTCCTATTTAGTTATTTGTATCCATTAACTGACCTCTCACTATCCCCTCCTCTCTTTCCTCTTTCCTGCTTCTCATAACCACAATTCAGCTCTTTCTGAAAGTTCAACTTATTCTTTCTTTTCTTTCTCTCCCTTTCTTTTGCTCCCACTTTTGAGTGAGAACATGTGGTATTTCTCTTTCTTTGCCTGCCTTATTTCACTTATAACTTTCTCCAAGCTTATCCACATCACTGCAAATGGCAGAATTTTATTCTTTCTTATGGCTGAGTATTATTACATTATGTATATATACCAATGACAATTTGACTTTGTCTTTTCCAATTTGGATGCCCTTTATTTCTTTCTCATGCCTGATTGCTCTGGCTAATACTTTCAATACTATGTTGAATAGGAGTGGTGATAATGGGCATCCTTGTCTTGTTCTGAAAGGAAAAGCATTCAGTTTTTCTTCATTCAGGATGATATTGGTGGTGGGTTTGTCATATATGGCTTTTATTGTGTTGAGATACTATCCTCCTGTATTTAATTTGTTGAGTCTTTATTATGAGGTGATTTTGAATTTTGTCAAATGCTTTTACTGCATCTTTTGAGATAATCATATAGTTTCTATCCTGGCTTTTGTTGATGTGGTGTATCATATTTATTGATTTGTGTATGTTGAACCAACCTTGCATCCCTGGGATGAATCTCATTTGATCATGGTGTATAATCTTTTTGATGTGCTGTTTATTATGTTTGCTAATATTATGTTGAGGATTTTTCCATCTATGTTCAACAAGGGTATTGGCCTGTAGTTTTATTTTTTGTTATGTCTTAGTCTGATTTTAGTACCAGGGTAACGCCAGCCTCATGGAATGAGTTTGAAAGAGTCATCTCTGTTTCAGTTTTTTGGAGTAGTTTGAATAGGATTGATATTAATTCTCTAAAGTTTTGGTAGAATCCAGTAGTGAAGCCATCCTGTCCTGGACTTTTCTTTGTTAAGAAAATGTTGATTACTGCTTCAATCTCAGACTATCCATGTTTTCTATTTCTTTGTGGTTTGGTCTTGGTAGTTTGTGTGTGTCCAGATATTTATCCATTTCTTCCAAATTTTAAAATTTGTTGGCATATAGTTGTCCATAACAGTTTCTAATAATTCTTTGTATTTCTATCATATTTGTTGTAATGTCTCCTTTTTTATATCTGATTTTTGCTATTTGGGTCTTCTCTCTTCTTTTTTTAGTTAGTCTATCTAGCAGTTTGTCAATTTTGTTTATTTTCTCAGAAAACCAACTTTTTTTCTTTGATCTTTTGTATCTTTTATTGGTCTCTAATTCATTTAGTTCTGCTCTGTTTTGGTTTTCTTATTTGTTTGTTTGTTTGTTTTGGCAGCTGACCAGTACAGGGATCTGAGCCCATGACCTTGATGTTATAACACTGTGCTGTAACCAACTAAGCCAACCAGCCAGCCTATTTAGTTCTAGTCTGATCTTAATTCTTTCCATCTATGAATTTTGGTATTGGATTATTCTTGTTTTTCTTGTTCTTGGAAGCATAATATTAGATTGTTTATTTGAAGTCTTTCTATTCTTTTGATGTAAGTATGTATTGCAATAAACTTTCCTCTGAGTACTGCTTTTCCAGTATCCCATATGTTTTGGTAAGTTGTGCTTGTATTTTCATCTATTTTGAGGAATTTTTTGATTTTCTGATTTATTTCTTCTTTGACCCATTGATTGTTCAGTAGCATGTTCTTTAATTTCCATGCATTTATATAGTTCCCAAAGCTTTGTTTGTTGTTAATTTCTAGTTTTATTCCAGTGTGGTCTGAAAATATACATGGTATGATATAAATCTTTTTAAATTTGTTGATACTTAATTTATGGCTTAACATGTAGTCTATCCTGGAGAATGATTCATGTGCTGATGAGAAGAATATATATTCTACCCTTGTTGGATGAAATGTTCTGTACATGTATGTCAAGTCCATTTGGTCTAAAATGCTGTTTAAATCCAATATTTCTCTGCTAAGTTTTTGTCTAAATGATCTATCCAATGCTGAGTGCAGCACATTAAAATACCCAACTAGGAGATTTTAGGGTCTATCTCTCCCCTTAGATTCCATCACAGATGCTTTATATATCTGGGTGCTCTGATGTTGGGTGCATATATATTTATGATTGTTATATTTGCTTGCTGAATTGATCCTTTTATCATTATATAATGTCCTTCTTTGTCTTGTTTTATAATTCTTGGTTAGAAGTCTATTTTATCTGATAAATGTATAGCAACTGCTGCTCATTTTTGGTTTCCATTTGCATGGAATAACTTTTTTCATCCTTTCAGTATTATTCTATGTGTGTCTTTAATGGTGAAGTGAGTTTCTTGCCAGCAGCATATAGTTGGTTCTGGGTTTTTTTAGCTCACTCAGCCAGCCTATATCTTTTAAGTAGTGAATTTAATTCATTTACATTTAGGATTATTGTTGAAAGGTGTTGCCTTTTTCTGCTATTTTATTAATTTATTATTATTGTTTTATATTTCTTTCCCTTTTATTGTTTATCATTGCTGTATAGTGGGGTTTTGTTTGATTGTTTGTAGTGATGACACATTTTCTTTCTCTTATTTTCTTATCTGTTTGACTAGTGGTTTATATTCTTTCTCATGTATTTATGGTGACATATATATATATATGTCACTCTTTTGATTCCAGACAGGACTTCCTTGAGGATTTGTTGAAGGGACAGTCTTGTCATGGTGAATTCCCACACTCTTGTTTGTCTGGGAAAGGGACAATTTCTCCTTCATTTCTGAAGAAAAGCTTTGCTGAGTATAGTACTCTTGGTTGACAGTTTTTTCTTTTTAGCAATTTGAATATATCATCACACTCTTTGGGCCTGTAAGGTTTCTGTTGAGAAGTCTGCTGTTAGCTTGATGGGGATTCCTTATAGGTGATTTGATGTTTTTCTGTTGCTATTTGAGAATTCTTTCTTTTTCTTTGACTTTTGAAAATTTGACTTTAATGTGTCTCAGGGAGGTCCTTTGGGGTTGAATTTATTTGGGGATCTTTGAGTTTCTTGGATCGAAGAGACTGTATCTCTCCCATACTTGGGAAGTTTTGGGCTATTATTTCATTACAGAGAATTTAATTCCTTTTCCTTCCTTCCTCTCCTTCTGGTACACCCATAATATGGATGTTTGTGTGCTTAAGATTATCAGAAAGATCTCATAGGCTTTCTTTATTTTTTAAATTCTTTTGTTTGGTCCATCTGTGTTAATTCAAAAAGCCTGTCTTCTTGTTCAAAAATTCTTTCTTGCACTTATTCTAGCCTGCTGCTTATGCTCTCAGTTTTATTTTTTATTTCATTGAAGGAATTTTTCAGTTCCAGAACTTCTGCTTGGTTCTTTTTTATAGTTTCCATCTCTTAGTTGAATTTCTCAGACATGTCCTGGATTTTTTTTTTTTAACTTCACTGTGATTTCTTTCCATTTTTTTGTCCAATCATGTTGGGTTTCCTTAATATTGCCATATGGGATTCCTTTTCAGGTGATTCACCAGTTTCCTGTTGTTTAGGGTTTAGTATTGGAGATATTCTTTTGGGGCAGTTGTGTTTCACTGTTTTTTCATGCTTCTCATATCTCTGTGTTGATGTCTGGGTATCTTGTGGTGTAGTCACTTTATTTAATTTTTCGAATCATTTTTGAGTGGAGAGACTCTTACCTGTAGAAGTGTTTTATATTGATAGTCAGGTTGAGCTTCATAGGTTTGGTTCTGGATGAGCATGGTAGTAAGTGCTTGCTTGCTCCCTAAGTGGGAGCTCCCTTAGTGCGCTGGGTGGGACACTGGGTTTCTGGGGAATGCGGCATGGATCTAGGTGGCTTCAACACCCCCATTATGTTCTCTGCTGGTGCTTTTGGGCTCACTGTGTCAGGCAGACCTCTGAGCTCCCAGAAGAGGACGACATGGATCCAGGTAACCAACCAATATTTTCTTTGATTTTTTTCTGCTGGTTGATACAGCATTTCTGTGTACTCAAAGCTTCTTTCCTCTGTTTATTTTGGTTCCTTTCTTTCTGGTTAGAGGTTTCCTTAAATATGTAGTAACTATAGACTCTTTTTATTTAAGAGTGGGACATTAAAAAGTTAATTGAAAAATGCAAGTCCTGCTGAGGGTGGGAGTAAGGATTATACAGGGTTATGATTATCTCTAGGGCTAAAGTGAAAGGGACAAGCAGTGACAGCTTGCAAGGGGATTTTTATGACTTCATAATCACTTTATTTTTATTAATAAGTGTCACCTCCACTATGTTATCACCAAAACTTCTTGTTCAGTTTCTCCTGAGGATAAACATCTGTCTGCTACCAAGGGAGGGGGTAGTTACCATCATCTCTGGAAATAAAAGATATCTTTTATTCCACCTATTTCCTATAAAGATTTGAAATAAATCCTTCTATAGTTGGCTATTGTGAATAGTGCTGCAATGAACATAGGAGTGCAGATATTTCATTTTATGTATTGTTTGTATGTAGACCCAGGTGGACTTGAAGAATAAGTTGCTATTTTTATTTATTTATTTAAATGTTCCTTAGTTTTAATTTTTATATAGTAAACATAAGCAAAAGCTATTTATGTTCCTCAATAATTATTTTAGTGGCCATCTTTTTTTTTTTTTTCCTTTTTTTGGTCTTTTTTCGTGTCCGGTAACGGATCGCCACCCTCAGTGTCGCGCCCGTACCAGACCGGGACCGGCAACGGGATCGCAACTCTCGGTGCCACGTCCGATAAGCAAAAGCTATTTATGTTCCTCAATAATTATTTTAGTGGCCATCTTTTTTTTTTTTTTTCCTTTTTTTGGTCTTTTTTCGTGTCCGGTGGTGATTGTGATATTTAATTGAATGAATAAACAATTCTCTTTTTTTTTTTTTTTTTCCTTTTTTTTTGTCTTTTTTCGTGTCCGGCAACGGATCGCCACCCTCAGTGTCGCGCCCGTACCGGACCGGGACCGGCAACGGGATCGCAACTCTCGGTGCCACGTCCGCACCTCGTTCAGCCAGTGAGCGAGAACCAGTCTGTATGTGGGATCCGAACCCTCGGCGGGAGCGCCGCCGCACTCCCAAGCGGCGCACTGTAGCAGTGTGCCACCGGGCCGGCCCTTAGTGGCCATCTTTAAAATGTCTTTGTGCAAAATGCCACGATATGTATCTTGAACCAATGGCATTGTACTGCCATGTGTTATCATAAGGCAGAATGCATAGGTTCATGAATGGAGGAGTGGCTTCACTCTCAGTTTTCGCAAATGATCCATTGTTCTTGATTGTGTTTCTTGATGGATGAATGGATTAAAAAAAAGTGGTGTGTATATATATATATATATATATATATATATATATGGTATATAAATATACATATCAATGATATATATATATATAATTATGTATATATATATATATATATATATATATATATATACACACATACATACATACATACAATGGAATATTATTAAGTCTTAAAAAAGTAAGTAAATCCTGCCAATTAGGATAACACAGATAAACTGGGAGAATATGATGCTGAGTGAAATAAGCCAGACACAGAAAGAAAAATACTGCATGATCTCACTTATATGTGAAATTGTTATTATTTTCTTTAAAGTCAACCTCATAGTATCAGAGTAGAACGGTGTTACTGGGAGCTGGGGGATGGGGGAAAAGAGATATCTGTTAAAGGGTACAAACCTTCAATTATGAGAGGAATAAGTACTGGAGAACTAATAAACAGCATGAAGACAATAGTTAATAATAATATGTTGTGTACTTGAAATTTGCCGAGAAAGTAGATCTCAAGCATTTTCACCACACACAAAAAATAACTATGTGAGGCAATGGGTATACTATTTAGCTTGATTGTGATAATCATTTCACATGTATAGACATATACCAAAACATTACATTGTATACACTAAATATATACAATTTTCACTTGCCTGTCATACCTCAATAAGGCTGGGGAAAAATAGAAATTTATTGAGAGGAAAAAAAAGTCTGTCAAATAGGTGCACTGTGTTGCAAAGATAAACGGATGTTATCAAATTTTTGCATTTTTCACTGATTTTATTTTTAAATTTAAAAAAAAATTGTCTATTCTAAAAAAAGTAAAAAATAAAATAATCCTTTTTTATTCAGTCCTATAATAATCCCCATTTTCAGAGGTGCCTAATTGCTCCAATTCCTGAGACTTTCTGCTGTTCTTCAGGGTGGGTTCAGAATGTACCTTGTTATGCTTGGCTAAAAAAAGGAATGTACAAAACAAGTGGGATATCTATTTGTGTAGAGCCCAAGAGAGAATCCTTTGTGAGAATAAGCCTAAGAAAATACTAAGCTAAGTACAAGGAACTTTGCACAGGATCCCAAACCCCTACATTGGAGATCAGGGACTCTTAGAACCAAAGAGCAGTTGCTACTTGAACCTACCAGCAGCTCATTACACTAATTCCATGTCTAAAGGCTAGTAAGAAAGAAGATTTTCAGTTCTGAAAGATCTGTATTACTGAATTCTATAACCCAATGCGGGCAAAACAACAATGGTTCAGGACCTTTTTAAAAGAGTACACCACGAATGGCAAAGAACATTCTCGCCAACTTGGTCATAGAGTCCAACTTGCAGTTTGGGTGTTCTACAGTTTTCAGGAGCTTATGAGTGGAGATAGGTGTGGTGTGAGACAAAGAGACTTCAGGGACAACAGGAAGGCCAGAACTGGTAGCTAGCAGCAGCCGTGCCTGGTGGGAGTAGCCATGGCTGGTAGAGTAGTGGTAAACACCAGGGGGCACTGCTGATTCTTTTTTTTTTTTCAACTTCTCAATATGCATTGTAGTTGATTTTCACATCCCTTTACCCGTTCCTCTTCCCCCCTCCCTCTCTCCCTTCCCCCCCAACTACATCATATCTGTACTTGTCTTAACAAGTTCAAGGAATTGTTGTGATTGTTGGGTCTTCTCCCCCGGCCCACCCTTTATTTGTTTGTATATTTATTTATTTATTTATTTATTTTTAGCTCCCACGAATAAGTGACAACGTGTGGTATTTCTCTTTCTGTGACACCACTGATTCTGACTGAAGAGCCGAAAGGGCAATTTGCAGAAGCAGCAATATCTGATAAACTGGTACAGATGCTCAGGAAGTAGGTTTTACCTCAAAAAATTGTGGAACAGTATATCAACTTCTAAAAATATTTGTAAGTAAGGGACTTAGCCAGTGAGGCAAGACCAGGGTCAATTTGTGCTATATGACAATTGAGGTATTTGGATGGCAGAGTAGCCATCAAAATCTTTGTGCCTATATCCGCATTCATAACCCATGTGGTAACAAACCCCAGAATGGTAAGGATGTGGTGGTTTTGAATCCACTTGTGGCACTGTAGGCTGTTGCTGAGCTGCCTGTAAAAGAAAGGCCCTACTCACGTTTGTCCCGCTTGCTGAGCAAGCATGTTGTGCAGGGAGGGAGTGAATGTGTTTGCCTTCAAAAAAGCCTTGCAACCACTAAAGAGGGAAAGAGAGTTTTTTTCTATAACCAATTTCCAGGAACCAACCAAACTCCTGAGGTCACAGACTCAACATACAGCAAGGCTGAACCGATTCTGCACTTGATTGCTTTGCAATTGCTGCAGGCAGTCCCCGTGCAGGTCTCCCCGACCACTGCCCACCCTCTTCCCATCCCAACTTCCAAGTCTCATATCTGTCTGCTTCAGGGCATCAAGGCTACTGCACTGCAATCCTGAGAGATACAGGAAGTTAAGGAGTATCAGGCTACAATGTTTAGTTAAATTATGTGCCCCTGCAGATATAACAGGGTGTTTAAAATAGTAGGGAAATAATAATCAAAGGGAAAAAAAGAAATATAACAGTCACTCACACAAACTTTAATAATAAAGTAGAAATTGTGCTACAGTGTCATGGGGAGGAGGACAGATTAATTTAACATATGGCGAATGTGACCCTAAACTTGCCATTCAAATCAGAGCACTGACACTTACCTAGTGAAAAAAAGACTGAGCCATTAACCATTTTGGTTACCATACTGTATTAGTGCATTTCCTTCAGCAGATGTGTCACTGCAACAACGACAATACATGCTCATAATCTGACCCACAAACAGCTCAGATAAAAAATGAAATCATGGAGCGTAGGGAGTATTCAGAAGAAACACTAGTCACACCCTACCTCTGACAGCTCTTAAGGATATGCAGACAAAAGGAACTCTCAGGGATTTTTATTAAAATG
>NW_007732568.1:23647-25092 GCF_000696425.1 Galeopterus variegatus | reverse complement strand
TTTCTTTGGTTCACAAAGTTTAGGACCCCAAAATTCTAGGTGTCCTAAAATAATCTTAAATTACACCACGACATTTAAAAATCAGCACCGTGTTCATGAAAAATCTAGAATGTCTAGAATCAGTGGAATATTTGTCAACACTGCACTCATGTTTCCACTTGGCAATGGTATTTTAGAGATGAAATGAATCTTGAAATCACATACATTCACTTATACATTTTATGAGCACTGGCAGAAGATGGGTAGGTTGAGATCTGAGCACTTAATGATGTTAAAGTTTGGAATACAAGGTTGATTGCTCTACGTGCCCTAAGAGAGGTATAGAAATAGGGCTGAAGTGTCTAGTTCAGATGACCATCTTAGCCCACTCAGATAACAGCTTCGTAAGGAGGGCTCCACCAGGGTTAGGGTTATTAATGTTAGAAAAAGATCTTTGTCCTCTACTTTCTCTGGTCCATACTGCCATTATAATTCAGTATAAATGGCACACATTTAAGATACCTCATTTTATCTTTTAAATACCCATGCTGTTGTAGGTGTGCTTGTTAATGGGCCATTCTTTTTGTCCTTACATACTTTGAGATTTTCTTTTTCTTAAACGTCAAGAATGGTTCACCTAGAGAGATTCTTGTTCCCATGATTTTTTTTTCCCCTAAGTTTTCATTTTTTCATGCTGGTTATTTAAGGATCACCTGGGGATTTTGCCCAAAAAGCAATTGCTGTAACCTTTCCCCAGGAGATAAGAAACTGAACTACTAGGTCTGGAAAATGCCAAAGGAGTCTGTTTTACGAGAAGTTTCCCCAGGTATACACTTCTTGTTTCACGACTAGGTAATCTGTAGTCCAGAGAGGCAAAGTAATTTACTTAACATTTTACAGCCAGGACTAGAATGCGGGTCTCCCCTCTCATTGACTAGTTTTCTTTACCCCACAGTACTTTGTGCAAAGACAGCTGGTTATTTCTCCTAGAGAAAGGCAGGAAGAGTGTTAAAATACACTGGTTCTTTCTGCCTTTAAGCCTCACTCCTTGCTCCTTAGATCTCAACCTAGTTGTGTTGGTCTCTTAAACCACTACATTTTACTCTGTCTCTGAAAGCATTGCAGGCCTCCATGCCAGGCTGTTTTGTTAGAACATTCATCAGGGGTTTTCTGCTGAGAGCCAGCGACTTGGCTCACTTCTCCACCCTGCACCAGAAAGCTTCATTTGTGCTGATTACCCTGCATTTCACATAAAAGTCATTAAGAATTCTGTTTCAGTGAATAAAAGAATGTAAATGAGGTAATTATGAGCTCCGCTTACCTTACTAACCTCGTGCATTGTGCAATCATTAATGCTTTCAGATGATCTGTTTGCTAGAAAAATCAGGAAGATGGAAAGCAATATTGTTGGGAAATAAAATAGTAGAGAGGTTTATTTTGTGGCAAAATTTTTTTCAGTCTGGGGG
>NW_007732568.1:21535-22725 GCF_000696425.1 Galeopterus variegatus | reverse complement strand
GGGGGAAAAGGGAGAGTCTTTTCATGTAAACTGTGAAAAAGACAGCTTGAGAAATGTCTGCATATTGCTGCATTTAACCCCCACCTTCCCTTTGCATAAATTAACTTCAAGTTGCAGAGGTTTTCTCATAACAACATTTCACACTTGGAAAGCAGAATTCATCTGAAGAACTCTTTAAGATAGATCCATATGATTGTTTTTACTTACTGGACAAATGCATCTTTCCACACAGCTTAAGTTACTGTTGAGTGTTAGAGAATGTAATAAAGTTGAGGTGCCTGAATCATACCATGGATAGGGGACAATCCGGTACCCAAATCTTGATCAAGTTCCCTTTCTTTTCTACCTGTGAGCACTTTACTTCTGTTGTCCCAGTGCCTCTACCTTGTGAACCTACTTTCAACCTTCATGTGATACTGACGTGTCTTTCATGGTGTCCTACCACCCGTGCCATAAGAGAGGGCACCATATAACTAGAGAGATCTAATCATGTATTCCTCCTCTTGATCAATGTGAGTCGTGTAGTGGAAGCATGTGGCTCCAGGAATTCCACCAGAGTTAAAGATTTGGATCTATCTGATATTTGGATATGAAAGACAGATGGTCTCTCTTCCTTTTGGATTGAGAGCTATAAAAATGTTAGATTTGGGACTGCCAGAAACTGTTTTTTCTGACACACGGGAAGCACCTGACTGAGAATGACTCCATCCTGCTGAGAGGAGCACATCCGAGAGACAGTCAGCATCCTGGTGATAGCCTTTGCATCCATGGACCCAAAGTGCCCAAAGCCTGAACAATTCTCAGGCTTTCTGGTCAAGTAGGATAATACATTTCATTTTTGGAAAGCCAATTTTAATAAAGCTTTTAAAAACTGCAACCCAAAGGATTCCCACTAGTATAGAAATTGGTACTTCCAAGTGAGATATTGTAAGTGACAGAGCCTAAAATAGGGACTAGACCAGGTGGAAGTGGGGAGATAGGTATTCCCCCATTCCCATCTGGGAAATAGTTGATCTTTATCATGTAGAAGTAAAACAATTGGTTAAACTGCTCTCTATTTTATCTAACTTTTACTGAGTGTTGCTCAGTCTAGATCACTGGGAGATTCAGTAAAAATATTGTGATACTAAAGTCTGTTATGGCCTTTGGTAATGTGCAAAAACAAACAAACAAAAACAAAAAACGAACAA
>NW_007732568.1:20520-21473 GCF_000696425.1 Galeopterus variegatus | reverse complement strand
AAGTCTGTTATGGCCTTTGGTAATGTGCAAAAACAAACAAACAAAAACAAAAAACGAACAAACAAAAAAACCCTATAATAATCATTGGTCTCAGTTCACCTGTTTGACAAGGAACAATACGTACCAGAATGGCCCTTTTTCCTCCCAGCATTCAGCACATTACTACTGAAGGGCAGATAATCATTGGCACTGCAATTGGTATGAGCAAAGATGGAAAAAAAGAAACCATAAGTAAGATTTAGAACCAGACGATAAATAAATTAGAGAGGCCAAATACATAGAACCTCCTGTGTGGGCGAACTGATATTCTGGTAGATAATATTCCCTTGCAAACCCCCCTCCACTGTAACCCATCCTGGTGGCAGAGGACAAATTATCTCCACCTTAAACACCAAGCTGAGAACAAGATGGAAGCCATGAATAGAAGGTGTAGGTCCAAAGCTCTGAAGCCTGTTGCCAAAAGATAGAAACTATAAGAATAAATACTGCATCAGATTTCTGTGTTGGTTACTGACACAATGGAACATCAAAGGGTAAAAATATACACCAGCAGCCTACTAGAGTTTTCAAGCAGACATTTTGCTAAATTCCTTCCCAAGTCAGGTGAATAAAGATGTGTGACTGCAATCACAAAATCCCTGTATCACCACCTCCTCCCCAGATATTGCTACAAAGAACAATAAGCTATAAAGAGCCTCTTAAATAGGAGCGACTGGGGTCGGCCAGATGGACTAACTAGATGACACTCCAGATTCTGCACACAACATCCGTTCCATTCTTTGTTACAGAATCTTGATTTGTTCAAGTGTTCCTGCTTTCTCCACATAGCACGTGACTCAGAGGTTGCTTCCAGCTCTAGCAATCCGAACCAATCATAGCAACTAATAGCACTGACTTTGATTTATTTGTATGAGCATGTAATCAATTCCTGGAAACATATCTTTCTTTTTTTT
>NW_007732568.1:18955-19923 GCF_000696425.1 Galeopterus variegatus | reverse complement strand
TTTTTTTTGCTGCTGAAATCTTCCTAATTTATAAACTATCAAGGAATCCACTCCACTTCCAAGAAAGAGAATCCTTGCTTTCCCTATTTAACAAGAGGCAGTAAATTTTATAAACCGTTGCCACTTTCTGATGTGATAGTTTAACTGGAATTATTTTATTTTGCTTCATCATCATTTATTGTGAATATTAGGGGTAAGTATTGTTTTCATGTATGCATCCATATATAGCTAGATGCCGAGGAACTACATCTAAGCTTAATAAGAGTAATAAACCACACTCAAAAATTGTGGATATAAAAGGGAACGTCTTCAATTTCTGTTTGGGAATAGAAAGGGAGCAAATGTTTTTGTTGTGGTGGTGGTGGTTCATGTTATGAGAGATAGTTAAAAGAGGAACTATGTGGAGTTAATTAAATTTTGTGTAGATGATATTATAGGCTGCCAGACTCTATTCCTTGGTGAAACAACCACTTCCCCACTGCAGGACTGTCCATCACAACCCTATTCCTCACTCCCTCCATCCCCAACCACAGGCATGCAGCCCAGGCTAGACCAACCATTGTACCTGGATGAAGCATACAAGACATTGTTCTGTGGGGACAGTGATATGTAGTGGCAGTGAGATATCCAAAGTAGATCCAACTAGAGGCTTTATATGAAATGATTTTATATATAGATGTTTGAAGGCAGAAGGTCTATTCATTTAGATTGGCAGGCAATATGGGTCTAGGCTTGTAGTTTTTAGCAGCCATCTTTTGTACCATATGGAGAGAACCAGCCCAAGAATGAATCTAACATACAGAGGGAAGAAGAGCTAGAAGAGAGAGAGAGAGAAATAAACTTCATGATACTGTTCAAGTCCCTGCGTGCATCCACACCTAATGGTCGCTAACTATATAGTCATACGACACGATAAATTTCCTGATTGGCCTAAAGTACTTCTGGTTGGGTTTTTTTTTTACTTAAAA
>NW_007732568.1:15681-18478 GCF_000696425.1 Galeopterus variegatus | reverse complement strand
TAAGAGCTAGAAGAGAGAGAGAGAAAAATAAACTTCATGATACTGTTCAAGTCCCTGCGTGCATCCACACCTAATGGTCGCTAACTATATAGTCATATGACACGATAAATTTCCTGATTGGCCTAAAGTACTTCTGGTTGGGTTTTTTTTTTACTTAAAAAAAAAAAGTCTTGGTTAATATAACATCTGAGTAAAACACACAGAGAACAATGTCAAAATAATGACGTCATGGTAACAGCAAATGGAAGATCAAATAATGCCTGATCAGCTGGGTGTTCACCCGCCAAACTAAAAGTCAACAACTTTAGTAAACTGGACTGTACTAAACAGAGGCTCATTTTTCCTATGATAATTAGATGAAAATTGGCTTCATGTGTCTTAAACCTTCCAGTGTCAAATACAGACATCTGATCTTGGCACTCTTTTCCAAAGATCAAATCCAATGCACATCCATTGCACAAAGTAAATGTACCCAAATGGAAACATTCTCCTCTTAAAGCTATTTGTAACTTCAAATTCCATCCACTAGTGAACTTGAGCTAATAAATATCTTTAAATATGGTTCCTTAAAGCAGGAGAGTTGGGTATAAAGAAAAGCTACTTTCTCCGGAATCTAATATAGATACGAAAAGCAGATAATGAATCTGATCCCTACATAAAAATTAAATCGTTGATCAAAGATTATATCAAATATTTGCCTAGAAATCACAGAAAATGATGATTATAAAGATAAAGTATTTGTCATTCCAAGTATTTTGCTGTCTCTGTTAATGTATCTATAAATTGGAATTTGGATTCATTAAAGATGAATCTTTTGAAGTCCTAGTTTCTTTATCTGAGTTATTTAAGAAAATCTCTAAGCATTTGATGTTACTCTTTTGAAATTCCATGTGATATATGACTAAATAATTTGGTTAGAAGGCATGGGAATTCTCTCAAGTGTTTTGTGTCTTAGCTCTAGTCCGGAATCAGTCCCGTTTCGAGCTCCCAACCCTGATATTCCAGCACTCTCTGCAGACCTTGTTGCCAGGGTGTTTGATGTTGAGATAAAGAAAGCAGGACGATATGCTCAAATTTATGTCACCAACTCATTTAGACGAGTAGGGACATTAACATTTACTTAGTCCTCCAAACTAGAAAAGAATTTTGAATGGCACTTTTTTGTTTAATAAACTTGGTTAGCTTCCCACTGCTTACTGCATTCAATTTGTCTTACAAAGTTTGTTAACTATGCCTCAGCATATACTTTCAGTCTCATCTACAGCCACCCACAAATGTTTTACTGCCAAACAGTTTCGTTGCCATATCAGTCTCTTTCACATTCCGTTCTCACTACCTAAAACTCCCTTGGACTTATTTCCCTACCAAAGAAATTTGTATTTATTATTTAGAACACAATTTAAATGACACTGATGCTGGAGGAGGAGGTCTGGGAAGGCCTGCTAGCCAGCCTCAACCCACCCTGTCCTCTTACAAGATTCTTGACTCCACCACAGGAAAGAATTCAAGAGCAGAGAACAGTGAAAGTTAGAACAGATTTAATGTAATGAATAAGAGATACAGATTGCACAGAGTGTGAGCAGGCCCACACCAAGTTTAACACAAAAGTAAGAATTACACACTTAAAGCTCAATATAGAATGCGGGCTGACTCAAGAGTTAGCAGCCACCTGGTAAAAGTAAGCTTAGCACAAAAGGGAAACATTCACACCCTAGCCAGTGAAGTTTGGATTGGCCCCGGGAAAGTAAGCAACAACTGCAGCTCCTACCGGGGCTCAGCTTTTATTGTTTCGCTATCTAATACATATTCATGTTACCTAATGGATATTTAATTAAGGGGGTGTTTCCCTGTTACGTAATATAATCTTGCACATGATTAGTTGGCCTCTTTTTAGGGCATGTTCATTGGTCAAATCCTATCACATGCAGTAGACATATTCAAGAATATTCTGTGCTCTTTAACACCTCTAGTGGAAGGTCATTTAAAGGGTAAATTCCACTTTACTGAGTATGTTTGTCTGCTAGGGTTACATAACCCTTCTCTACTGAGCATGCCCAGCCACTGGATTTGCATAAGTCAGCCCCCTGAGGTCTCAATTTCCCCATGTTGGTACTGAAGATAGGTCCAACTAGCAACAGTAACTTTCCTCTATGGGAGGGCCGAGAGGAGAGGTCTGAGACCTTGGAGAGTGGCTTGAAACCCAGAGATATGTCCTGAAACCTGAACCCAGGGAAACTGAGCACCTCCTCTCTCAATACCTCACTTTGAGTGCTGCCATCCCTCCTTTTCCAGTTAGTATTAGGTTCTGTTTTAAAACTTTACTTGCATATTATATGGCCCATCCCTCATTATACTGCAACTTATTTATTCATTACCTCTCTCTCACTAAGCTGTGCTTTCCCCGATGTCTGCAGATTTTTTAATTTATCTTTACATCACGTGGTGTGATATCTGGTCCTTTAGAGAGAGTTTATAAGAATTTTCTAAATGAATGAATAAATTTAAGAATTTGTGGAGTATGTAGAGTTTTGGGGAATAGTTGAGGGGCACAGCTAACCACACAGAAGCTGAAATAAAAATAAAACAGAGGGAGAGAATTCAGGAGAAAGAGAAGAACATGGTTAAATATTCTCGAATCTCCTCTTATCAAATGAAACCAAAACAGCATTTATGGAAACCTCTTTTATATAAAGCATTTTTATTTGCCCTGAAGTGTTCATTCTCTGATACCTTTTTAATTTTATTAGTGAGCTAATTTAAATACAACTATTAAATGGCAATATGACAGAAAACAGTT
>NW_007732568.1:13796-15350 GCF_000696425.1 Galeopterus variegatus | reverse complement strand
GTTGAGGGGCACAGCTAACCACACAGAAGCTGAAATAAAAATAAAACAGAGGGAGAGAATTTAGGAGAAAGAGAAGAACATGGTTAAATATTCTCGAATCTCCTCTCATCAAATGAAACCAAAACAGCATTTATGGAAACCTCTTTTATATAAAGCATTTTTATTTGCCCTGAAGTGTTCATTCTCTGATACCTTTTAAATTTTATTAGTGAGCTAATTTAAATACAACTATTAAATGGCAATATGACAGAAAACAGTTGAAAATTGTTCAAAACAGAGAAGGCAGCAAGAGCGACCATAGCCAAAATAAGTCTTCATAAAGAAGGTAGGTCTTATGTCATATGTGGAAGAACAGGTGGGACTTTCACAGAATCATTACCAAGATAATGTTAAAGTTGGGAAGAACTCTAATGATCAGTTGGAGTATTAGTTCTATGACCACAGAAATCCTGTCTGTATTGTTTTTCATTTTTCACGACTATACCTGAACGTGGTATAATAACGTTGCAAAATAAATACAAGGGTACTTCCAAAAGTTCATGGAAAAATGGAATTGACAGATAATATGAATCTTTCCATGAACTTTTCAAAGACCCCTTGTACTTGTTGTGTGAAAGAATGAATGTAATCAGCCTACTTCCCTCCTTTTACCTATGAGTATATTCATCTAACACAGGTGACATTATTGGAGGTAAGAGATGATGATTAGTGTAGATGCTTTAGAGTCAGAACGTCCGGGTTCAATTTGTGACTTCACCATTTACCTCACCTTTCTCAGCCTCAGGTTTTAACCTGGAAAATGAGGATAGTGCAGGACTTATTTCCAAAAGTCGTATGAGCACTTGCAACGGGCCTAGATTACCACTGGCACTCATTAATCAATGGCAGGAATTGAACTAGAATCCAGTTCTTCTGATTCCCAGTTCAGTCTCATTTCACATAGATAAGAAAAAGTATTTCTTCATGAGAGAGAAAAAAAATAGTTTCAGTGGGGCAAGGTCTGGATGGAAAACAAATAAAAACATTCCCCTTTGATAACCAGGGAGCTAAATGGTCCATTGAATAGAAATTCTACCATCCGTAAACACCTGCGGGAACTTGGATCGTTTTAATTTCAATGCATCTCACCTTTTTTCCCTCATTTCTCACCTGTGTCACCTTGGATGTGGCAGTGCAGGCACAGTGATTCCGAAGAGCAGCCATCATGCCAGAGACCAGGAGTGGAACCTTGGCTTCTGTGAAAAGTGAAGGAAGTGGAGCTGAATGAAACCCAGTGAGCTGACCTTAGGAAAATTGAAGGTCTGGACAAGCTTACTCAAATATGAACTCAAGATTCAAAGGAACTTTGGTATTTGTACCTAAAACTACTGAAATATCTGATATAAGCCATAAGTGTGAGTTCAATTTTTGTCAGAAATGCTAAAAGGAAGGTGAAGATAGATGGAAAACATTATAACAAATGATTTATAAATTTGAGAGAGGAGATTCTATGGAAAGAAATCTACATTGAATACAATTTAAAGTTTTTAGTACACATTTAAACTATGCTTACTT
>NW_007732568.1:0-13770 GCF_000696425.1 Galeopterus variegatus | reverse complement strand
TTTTTTTTTAAGGAAAATGCATTTTAAAGCTCATTAAAAGATAACCTAGTCTAGCTGGACATCAGAAAGCTCCCAGAAGCCAAAATGTTGATGATTTAAGCATAAATGAGTCAGAAATGTGTGGTTGCAATTTCCTTTCAAATGAATGAGAAAAAGTGCTCCTGGCAAAACCCATTTTGCAATTCTACTGGACCAGAACCTCTGAAATATACTCAGAGGCACAAATCACCTGGAGAAATGTTGAAGGAGACAGCAAAGGGCTGGCAGAGAGAGAGGAGAGTGGAGGAGATTTACTTGGTTATGTGTTTTTTATTCAATTCTCTGACTGAGAGACTTATTCTGATGGTAGTTATTCTTTTCCACCTGGCAGGAATATGACAAAATAGAATTGTTATTTATTTTGCAATCCCATGGGAAACATGTTTTGAACAAAGCTATGGAAATTGCAAACTCTCAGTGATAGCATTACTGTAACAAAATATGAGGGGGGCCTAGTCTTAATCTCAGCCTTCTTAAGATCAAGAGAATTAGTAACAGTTCAGTTCATTTCAAATTGGTGTGTTAGAAACTTTAGAAATTATTTGTACAGCCAGCATAGGAGACTCACTCAGAGGTGCTTTTATAATTATCCAAACTGGGAAAATACAGTTTAAAAAATGAAGGAAAAAAAAAGGGGTTTTAAAAAATTTTTTATTTTCTAAGTTGACTTGAATTTACATTTGGGAGTAAAAGATATTAGCCTCATGAGGTTGTTAGACTTTCATTGGATTTGAACATGACTCTGATCAAGAAACATATATTTTCCCATTTGGAAGCCTGGACTGCAAAGAATTGCAGGAGACTGAGAGTACACATTGGTGATTTTCAATGCAGACACAAAGAGATTAGTATTGAGGTTAAATCTGTTCTCCATACAGTATTTAAATGACTTACGAGACGAAATCAGGTCCCAAAGGGCATCTTAATTTGCTAATAATGGAAAACCACATGGAGGATCAACCCATCCCAGTGACATTGAAAAGATTTAGCAGGATTTGTGCAGATTAGAAATAGTATCAACGAACAGATGTGTCATTACCAACCAGTTCCATAAAATGGCAAAATTAGTTTCTGTTATAGAAAGGCGTGAGAATGTCATTCTGGTGGTGGATGGACGAGAAGAGGGAAGTATGGTTACGGGGTGAAATTGAGCAATAGAAAAAATTATATTTTAGTATCAAATTTACTTTCTCTTGAGATTAGATAGATAGATAGATAGATAGATAGATAGATAGATAGATAGATAGATAGATAGGGTGTATTGAAACCTATTTTCCTAAGGAAAAAAATGACATGTTAATACTTTCACATATTTACTGCTCACTAAATACATGTTGATTGAATGAGATTTATGAATATTTTTAGAGTTTGACTTGGAAGACATTACAGGGGATATCCAGAATGACTTTTGTAAATCAAATGATGTGATGTAGTAGTTAAGGTAACATTAGGTGCTATAACTAACAAACCCAAGAAATTTAAGATGGCTAAAATTCATAGAAATGTATTTGAGTCTAAAACAGGTGTTTTTAATGGGTGGGCATCTCTCCTCCCAGTTGTTGTTCACAGTCCCATGCGTCTTTGAATTTCTGGCTTCAACATCTCTTAAGGCCTCAGGTCCTCTGCTGAGTCATCTCTCTCCAGCTGGCTCACGGGAAGGAAGAGAGTGGAGAAGTCACACCTGCTTGGTCACACCTGTAATTGGCACAGTTCATTTCTGCTCACATCCACTCAGCAAGAGCTAGTTACAAGGCCCAAATTATGCAAAAAAGGCTGGGAAATATATTTCCTGGATGGGTAGCCACTTCCCTACAATCACTGGAAAGCATGAAATTTTTTTTTAGATAGCTATGTGTCTCTGCCTCAGTTCACCCCTATAGCCACCAAATATGTGTTTGTCTCTTATTTCCCACCAGACAGAATATATGATCAACAAAGGGGAAGACTGCAAAATCAAACCCAATTTCTGCTTTTGTTCAATGTCCAGGATCTTTTAATCAAGTCCATATTTGCATGTTTCCTCTGATCTGGCAGTTTATCAATTGTAGTATTATCTGTCTCCTAAATACCCCCTAATATAAAAAGGTAGAGCAGGGCCAACATAATGAAATAAAAATTTGTTTTTTAAAGGAAGGACTGGAAGACACAGAGCAGTCACTGATCCATACCAATGATGAATTCTTTTAAAACAAGCATTTTAAAAAATAAAAATGACATCTGGGCTTTTTTTTTTTAAATTTAATATTACACAGTGCTTATCATTTGATGCTGGATATAAAAGTCTGGGTATTTTGACATTTGAAACTTGACTACAAAAAGGACACCAGTAGGTCCCCAGACTACAGTAAGAATACTCCATTAGACAAAATGAAAAATAATGATGCAGCGAATACAACCACAGCATTGGTTATTGGTCCAATTTGTAAATCACATAGATGGTAATATAAAGCATGATCAGAAGGCAATTTCTTTTTTTGGCAGCTGGCTGGTACGAGATCTGAACCCATGGCCTTGGGATTATAAGGCTGTGCTCTAACCTACTGAACTAACTGGCCAGCCCACAAAGCAATTTTTAGTAACACCACACCCACATTAAAATGAAATGTTTTTCCATACTAATCTTTCCTCCTTGCCATTCTGGGTTCTTTCATGCAGCAATTGGGAAGTCTCTTGCTAGTTTAATAACTGTCAAACTTTTTCATCCAGAGGGATTTATACCTTGTTCATTTCTCATTCTGTGGTGTTGAATTGGCCAAGAAACTCTAGGAACGCAAACACGTTTTTATATCATTTGCACCTTTGCCCTGAAATTGGTGCCAATATTGATTATCCACTCTAACAGAGGGGAATAGGGATGCAGAGAGATACCAAAGTCATTTATATTTAGCTTTAGAGTATAATGATAACATTTCAGTTTTTCTCTTTTCATGTGGCTTTATTTAGCGTAATATTAAAACAAATTTGTGTTCCCGAGAAAAATATTTTGGTTGGGTGTCAAGAAAAAAGTAGTTCATTATAGAATTTTGCAATAGATATCCTACACTGTTGAAAAGCTACCACCAGATAATTAAGAATCAATAAGACTAAATCGATTTTTTAACCACTTCTTTGAAATATAATTGATATACAAAAATCTGTACAAGTTTAATGTTTACAACTTGATGAATTTGGAGGTAAGTTTACACTCATGAGACTATCACCACTATCAAGACCATAAACTTATCCATTACCTCCAAAAGTTTCGTTTCATTCCCTTTAGTTTTTTCCATACTTAAAAAAAAAAAAAAAACAACTTTAAATAAATGATTTTCTTTTGTGGTAAAAGCACTTATGATCTATTTTATTAGAAATTTTTTAAGCATAAAATAAAACTTTCTTAACTGTAAAGCCCTATGTTGCACAATATTTATTACTCCATTTATTAATCTTGCATAACTGAAACTTGGTACCCTTTAACCAATACCTCCCCATTTCCCCCTCTCACAGTCCCTGGCAAACACTATTATACTCTTTGGTTCTGAGAATTTGACTATTTTAGATTCCTCATAAAAATGAGGTCATGCAGTATTATTCCTTCTATGTCTATCTTATTTCACCTAGCATGATGTCTTCCAGATTCATCCATGTTGTCGCAAATGGCAGGATGTTTTTTTCTTTTTTAAGGCTGCGTAGTATTCCATTGTATATATATATATACCACATTTTCTTTATTGACTCATCTGTTGATTAACATTTAGGTTGTTTCTAGATCTTGGCTATTGTGAATAATGCTGCAATGAAAATAGGAATGCAGATATCTTTTCAACATACTGATTTCATATTCTTTGCATATATGTACCCAGAAGAGAGACTGCTGGATCAAATAGTAATACTATTTTTACTTTTTTGAGGAATCTTCATACCGTTTTCCATAGCGGTGTCACAAATTTACATTCCCAAGGGTTCTCTTTTCTTAACATCATTGACACCACTAGTTACCTTTTGGTTTTTTTTTTTTTTTTATAATAGCCTTTCTACCTGGTGTGAAGTTATATCTTATTGTAGTTGTGATTTGCATTTCCCTGATGATTAGTGATGTTGAGTACCTTTTCTTATGTGTGTTAGCTATTTCCATGTCTTCTTTAATGAAATGTCTGTTCAGATCCTTTGCCCATTTTTAAATCAGGTTGGTTTTTGTTGTTGCTGTTGTTGTTCTGTTTTGTTTTGTTTTGCCAGGACGATCTTAACGTATTTTGAATATTGACCTCCTATCAGATGTGTGGCTTGCATATATTTTATTCCATTCTGTAGGTTGCCTTTGCATCTTGTTGAATGTTTCCTTTGCTCTGCAGAACCTTTCTAGTTTGATATAATCTGATGTGTGTGTTGTTGTTTTTGTTGCTTGTGCTTTTGGTATCATATCCAAGAAATCATCACCAAGTCCAACGTCATAAAGCATTTTCCCTATCCTTTCTTCTAAGAGTTTTATTGTTTCAGGTTTTACACTTACTCTTAATCTATTTTGAATTGATTTTTGTGTTTGGTGTGAGATAAGGGTCCAATTTCATTCTTTTGCATGTGGATATCCAGTTTTCCCAACACCATTTATTGAAGAAACAATCCTTTCCCCATTGTTTTTTCTTGGCACCCTTGTTGAAGATCAGATGACTGTATATGTGTGGGTTTACTTCTGGGCCCTCTATTCCATTTCAGTGACATACACAACTATGTCTGTTTTTATGCCAGTACCATACTATTTTGATAACTACAGCTTCATAACATATTATGAAATCAAGGAATATAATACCTCCAGCTTTATTCTGTTTATTCTAAATTGCTTTGGTTATTCAGTGTTTGTTTGTTCATTTGTTTTTGTGTTTCCAAGTGTATTTTAGTTTTTTTTCCTATTTCTATAAAAAACGTCTTGAGATTTTAATTAAGATTGCATTGAATCTGTAGATCACTGTGCGTGTAAATTGATTTTTATTTACAGAATAAAATCTTTGTTCCTTCTGTGGAAAATGGGTTCATGATTATACTCAACTGCGTCATCATCACAGAGAAGGTCAGAACAACCTGAGCATGTACAAAGTGGCCCAGATTTCCCTAACTGTTGTTAATTTTCTCTAAGGAATTAAGAAGCTTGAGTTTTTCCTTGAATGAATAAGTGAACAGCAGCTATCCATCCATGGCATGTGCAGGTAAGTGCTCAGAACCTCCTAGTTGGGATGGACTCTGCCTGAATCATGTCGGAAACTGTAGGCAGAAGAGGAAGATCAGAAATACTTGGTGGATGGGCTCACAAATAAGTGAATTTTATATATGCAGGGCTAATAACAAGTTCCACACAACAATTTTCCTTGAATGGGAGAGTCTGCCCTGGTTTTCCAAGTGTCTATCTAATGTTATGGGATAGAGGTTATGTCTCTTTGCATCAGAAAATTCTTTGTCAAGGCAAGAAAAACTGGATAGCTGTAGGAATTTATTAGGGAGATATGTAGAGGTTGAATATCTTGAATATCTAGGATTACTAATGTCTGTTACTTTTCCCAAAATAGGTACTGCATATTATGGCTTTTTACTATTGTCATGGCAGACACAATAAGTATCTCGCCCCATACCAACCATCTTTTAGTTTCAGTTCCTAATCCAAATTAGAAGGCAAAGATGGAGTAGGGACTGGAAGAGTAATCCTCTTTCTCACTGGCTATAGTGACAACAGTAGTAGTTATACTTCCATTCTTGAAGGTCTACCTGCTGCATGGAAGCATTACACCCTTATTGAAGATCAAGTGACTGTATGTGTGTGGGTTTATTACTGGGCTCTCTATTCTATTTCATTGATACCTATGAGTATGTCTGTTTTTATGCCAGTACCATACTATTTTAATAACTGTAGCTTTATAATATATTATAAAGAGTGTTGCATACCCTGTATAGCCATCCAGGGTAAAGAAGAAATTAAAACATAAATAGTTGTCTATGGCTATTGGCCAACTCAGTAATAACTTAATAAATCTGTTCACTGCATACTTGTCCTTCATAATGGGAGAAATATTTCCACCTGAACTTCCAGTATTGGAAACCTTATTCAGGAGAAAGAATTCCCTGCCTTTCTTCTTTGCACAACACTAACTGTATTTACTTCAGCATTCATTCAAAAACAACAAAAGCTGAAAATACTGAAAAGTCAAGGTCAGCGAAACTCAACCAAATGGGAAAGTATGTAAATGCAAAAGCAAATGAATTATCATGAATTATCTACGCACTCTGCAGGTCGCCTTTTTTCCTTAATCAAACAAAAAGGAAATTTCTAAGGAGTGAAAATTGTTAAACATTGGGAAAGATTACAGAGGTGGCTGCAGAATTTCTTCAGGAGACCATCAGTTATGGATTACTTCTCACTGGCCTCACAAATTTACAGCATGATCTGGAAGGCTAAGATAGAGAACTTTTTTGGTCTCAGCCTATTTACTTGTGAAATTTGATAATATCCTTGCTGTTTCACATAAATCTCATCCCCTATATGTGTGTGCATATGTGTGCATGAATGTATTTATAACTGGGCTGCTATTAAAGAGGCCTAGAGTCAGGACTGAAATTTCAATAAGCTGGATTAGAATAGGGTGGTCTGTGTAGAAAAGGAGATTGCAAGTCTTCAGCATTGAAGTTCAGGACAAGTAACTGAGAGAGCTACCCAGCGTGGGAAGCATGAGACTATCTGGAATCAAGTGACAAATCCCAAGTGAATGGGAACACTGTAAGAGCAAAGCATAGGTATAGGTGACCTTCCTCTGAGAGAGCACTGGGCCAGTGGTACAGGAATGGAGCAAGTTAGACACTGTAGGTCTCCAGAAAGATGCAGGACTCTTTTTAAGCACCACGATGAAAAACTTTAACTGAACACAAGCCATTCTTTTACAAGTTACATTTCCAATGTGTCTGTTCAATGTACTGCTGGGGGAATACAGAAGGAAAGGGAGACAGATATGACAAAAATCTAAATGGAATAGTGAGTATTTTTAGCAGTTAATAGGAGACAAGAAATAGTTGAAAATAAGTACATCAGAAGAAAAGGAAAATATATGACTCAAGAAAATATGTAAAGAGACAAATGGGAAATAGAAAACATCACTGGGAGTCCCATAGCTGTGACTACATTGATGTGGCCTCCAACAGTAATGAGCCTTGGGGGACAGCGCTAAGGAATATGAATTCCTCCTGTGAAGGAGGGAAGATAAACTAAAGCTGAAAATGAGGTAACCAGGGAAGGAGTAAAAATAACTAATATTTAACAGAGCTTTGTAGTTTATAAATGCTCTAAAGTATGTTCTCTCTTTGGAAACTTTCAATTCTTGGGCTGAGTGGGTAAATCAGTATCTTTTATTTAGCAAATGAGGAAATGCCTCATTTAAGTGATTTGTCCAAGGTCAGATAGTTACCAAGTGGTAGAATCAGGATTAGAGGTCAAGTTTTCTGACAATAATTCTCATACTCTTTTCTAATATGAGAGTGTAAACTTAGCATGAATAAATTTAAAGGTGAAATTGAGAAAGGTGAGTGTTTTCAGCTGGAGTATATCTGCAATGGTGCTAACAGATGCTGCTAAATGCGAACAAAGTTTAGTGTCATTAAGATTTTTTTGATTTGTCCAGTTATAAAAATTAGATAAAGTAAGTAAATAAAGAAAACCCACCTCCTAGTGATAAATGCTTTCGCTTCTTTATTTACCCTAAAAACACATTGAACACTAGGCCTCCAAATCTGAGACACCATATCTCTGGGCAGAGCAAGATTTTGAAACAAGATTTAACAACCTAGAAGGGAAAGGGAAGCTTCTTCATAGATGACCACATATGGAAACAGAAACTTTCCCACCACCTGATGCCTTCTCCGGTCAGGCAGCCCTAGTGATAAATGCTTTCGCTTCTTTATTTAGCCTAAAAACACATTGAACACTAGGCCTCCAAATCTGGGACACTGTATCTCTCGGCAGAGCAAGATTTTGAAACAAGATTTAACAACCTAGAAGGGAAAGGGAAGCTTCTTCGTAGATGACCACATATGGAAACAGAAACTTTCCCACCACCTGATGCCTTCTCCGGTCAGGCAGAGCCACCATAGGAGAGCATAAAAGATCACCCATCAAGTGTTAAAGGACAAATTCTTCCTATGTAAGGTGTCTTATTCAGTGTTTAAAAAAAAAAAATAATAATGCATGAAAGTCTGGTCTGCATGAATGTCAAAAGCTCAAGGTTGAGAGAATGTTACATCTTAAAGTTTGCATCAAAATCAATCATCGGGTTTTTCTGGCCTTATATTTTAACATTTGTATTTTGCTAGGCCCATTGATCATTGTTTTAAATTCCGAAGAGTGGCTCTAATACTATACACGTAGCGATGTTTATGTGAACAAATACTGTGAAGGTTAATTCTAGAGGTCAACTTGATTAGATTAAGGAATGCCAAGAAACCTAGTACAGCTAACTTTTTTAGGTGTGTCCATGAGGGTGTTTCCAGCTGAGATTAATTTGAGAGCCTGAGTGGACTGGGTGGGAAAGACCTGCCCTTAATGTGGGTAGGAACCATCCAATCTGCTGGGGGACCAGAGAGAACACAAGACAGAGAAAAATAGATGAATCTCTCTCTCTATCAGCCACAGCTGGGATACACTCTTCTCTCCTGTCCGTGGACATCAGAGCTCGAGATTTTTCAGCTTTTGGGTTCCAGGACTTACACCAAGGACACATCAGCCTCCCTGGTTTTGAGGCCTCTGAAATTGGACTGAGCCACACTACCGGCATCCAGTTTGCAGGCAGCCTTTTGTGAGACTTTTCTTCATAATCTCATGAGCTAATTTCCCTAATAAATCGCCCTCATATATTTACAGCATATCCTATTGATTCTGTCTCTCTGGAGAACCCTAATACAAATTCTAACTATACCTGGTATAGCATACTCTATTCTAGAAGTTCTTAATCATTTTAATAGGCTATTATCACATTGTATTTATTAACATATATTTCATCATAGACATGATTAGAAATCTTGTTATTCTCTGATATACCACTTAATGAGTCCAATTACCTAATTTTTGAGAACAAAACAGTTTCCATGACTAAATACAGTTTTCAGAAAGAATAAATGAATTCTATCAAAAGTTTGTTTCTATGAGGCAGTGTAGTACTTATAATCATTCTGAGCAATTTTATGCACAGGATTATGTTCAAGAAAATGGCTTACCATTACTCTGTAGAAATTCTCAGATTAATTTTTTTAAAAGATTAGGTAAAGGAATGCTCAGGAAAATAGATTATTCTCAATGCTAACATATTTTTTCATAAACTATTTTTTTATTGGTTATGAATATTCATAGGGTACAGAGCAAATTGTCACCACTCGTGACTAAGATGTGACGGCCAGATCCATACTGGCAGCATGCCTATTGCCACAAATTGTGATTATACCCCCTGTCCCCCACCCAATTACCCCCCCAATTTTCCCCAACCTTCCTCCCCATCCCCTTTCCCCCACTCCACTTTGTGTCCCTGGTTTTGTTCTCTCCCTCAGCAAGTCCAGAACACCACCGTGGTCTTTCTTTCCTTCCTTCTTTCTCTCTTAGCTCCCACTTATGAGTGAGGACATGCACTATTTATCCCTCCATGCTTTGCTTATTTCACTCAACATAAGTTTCTCCAGGCTCATCTATGTTGTTGCAATGGGTGAATTTCATTCTTTTTTATGGCAGAGTAGTATTCCATGGTGTATATATACCACAGTTTCCTTATCCAATCATCCGTTGATGGACATTTAGGTTGGTTCCATATCTTGGCTATTGTGAACAGAGCATCCAATGAGGGATTAATATCCACAATATAGAAGGAACTAAAGCAATTACACAGTAAAAAAAACAAGTAGCCCAATTAAAAAACAGGCAAAGGAACTGAATAGACATTTTTCAAAAGAAGACATACAAAAGGCCAACGGGTACATGAAAAAATTCTCAATATTACTAATCATCAGGGAAATGCAAATTAAAACCACATTGAGATTCCACCTCACCCCAGTTAGACTGGCTATAATCAAAACAAATGAGAATAACAAATGCTGGCGAGGATGTGGAGAAAAAGGAACCCTCCTACACTATTGGTGGGACTGTAAATTAGTGCAGCCATTATGGAAAACAGCGTGGAGGTTTCTCAAACAACTACAGATAGATCTTCTATATGATCCGGCAATCCCACTTCTGGATAAATACCCAAAGGAATGGAAATCATCATGTCGAAGGGATACCTGCACTTCCATGCTTACATATTACCTGACAGTCTCACCATTTATCAAGTAACAAATATGGTTTTCATACCACCACTGTACAACAGTTGTCCCTCCTAACCTGTGGGGGATACACTCCAAGACCCCCAGTGGATTCCTAAAACCACACATAGTATGAAATACTCTATACACTATGATTTTTCCTAAACATACATACCTATGATAAAGTTTAATTTATAAATCTGGCACAGTAGAAGACTAACAACAATAACTAATAATAAAATAGAACAATGATAACAATATGCCAGCATTGCTACTATTTTGCTTTGGGACCATTATGAAGCAAAGTAAGGGTAATTTGAACACAAGCATTGCAATACCCTGACAGTCGATCTGATAACCACAATGGCCACTAAGTGGCTAATGAGCGTCTGCAGCGTGAAGACACTGGAGGAAGGGATGGCCCATGTCCCAGGTGGGAGGGAGCGAGACAGCACGAGATTTCATCACACTACTCAGAATGGTGCACAATTTAAAACTTAAGAATTGTTTATTTCTGGAATTTTTCATATAATATTTCCAAGCCACAGCTGACTGCAGGTAAGTGAAACTACAAAAAGCAAAATGCAGATGGCAGTGGAGGGGGAGGAGGCTACTGTATATTATTTATTGCTACCTTTGCACGTGCCCGAAATGCTCGCCTTCCCTTCTTCTCTGCCTAACTTATCCTTCAAGGCTTGTCTCAAATATCACTTCATCAGTGAAGTTTTCTTGAGAGAATTAGCTTCTTCTCTATGCTCCCACATCCCCTTGTCCTCTAGAAAATACTTCTATTAAAACATCTGTCATATTAAAATTCAACCTGTTTTTAAATATATTTTTTTACATATTTGTTTACCCAACTAGATTAAGGTTATTTAAGACAGGGGCTGAAATATTCGTTTCTGCTATTTCTTTTTGCTGGATCTCCTGCCTCACCCTTCTTTCCCCTGGCTTTAGTGGGTCCCATCCTCCTCTAGCTTTCTAAGGCAGTGTTCTGGGAGGTAAATATTTTGGGGCCGGCCTGGCGGCACACTGGATAGTGCGCCACTTGGGAGCGCGGCGACGCTCCCGCCCGAGGGTTCGGATCCCACATACAGACCGGTACCCGCTCACTGGCTGAGCGAGGCGCAGGAGCAACACCAAGGGTTGCGTTCCCGTTGCCGGTCCCCGGTCCGGTACGGGGGCAACACTGAGGGTTGCGATCCGTTGCCGGACACGGAAAAAGACAAAAGACAAAAAAAAAAAAATATTTTGAGTCTGATGTATCATAAAATGCTTTTATTTTGTCCTCAAACTAGATTCTTAGTTTGATTGGGTATAGAATGCGAGATAGGACATTAGTTTCTTTAGCACTTTGAAAATATTTTTCCTCTGCCATTTACCCCCTATTGGTGGAAATGTGATACCGTTCTTGTTTCCGTGACTTTGCATATTATGTGTGTTTTCTGGAAGTTTTCTCTGTATTCCCTTTTCACTCTTCTTTTCCCTTTCAACTTGAATTCATGTTCTTTAGTTACAGGAATTTTTGCATTGAATCAGTGATTTGCTAATTTCCTTCATAAGTTTCTTTGTTCTTTTTTTTTTAGAGGAGGGGACTCGTATTAGTTGGATATAGAACTTTCTGAATTAGCCTTGTAGTTTTCTTATTTCTATCTTTTATTGTACATTTAAACAACTCTGCTTTCTTGGGAAATTTCTCTACTTATCTTCAAGCCTTTTAATAATATGTTTTGCTTAAGAAAAATGTTTATTTTAGAATACTTTTAGATTTAAGAAAAATTGCAAATAATGTATACAGAGTTCTCGAATTTCCCACACTCAATATCCACTATTGTTGACATTTTGCATTAGTATGGTACATTTCTCAGTACTCTCTACTTTATTTATATTTCATTAGTTTATGCCCTAGTCTCCTTTTTCTGTTCCTGGAGGTCATCCAAGACGTGATGCTGCATTTAGACATCATGCCTCTTTAGGTTCTTCTTGAATGTGACTGTTTCTTAGATTTTCCTTGTTTTTGATAACCTGAGAGTACTGGTGATGATCTTGAGGAGCACTAATCAGGTGTTTTGTGGAGAATCCCTCAATTTGGGTTTGTCTGGTATTTTATTTCATAGTGAGACTGGAGTTAGAGTTTTTTTGCCATTTCCATTATGCTGATATTAACCTTGAACACCCAGTAAGGTACAGTTTGTCAGGTTTCTTCATTGTACAGTTAGTTTTTCTTCTTTCCATACTGCATTTTTTAAAATAAGTCCCTAAGTGAAATCTATGCTTAAGTTGTGGAAACTATGTTTTACCTTTTTGAGGGGGTAGTATCTGCACATGCTGTTTGGGATTTTTCTGCACGGAAGATTTGTTTCTTCTCCAATTGAGTGTCCAATCATTTATTAATATCAGTATGGGCTCAAGAATATTTATTTATTCTTGAGTTATGATACAGTAATATGCTATTTATTTTGTTACTCAAATTGTTCCTACTTTTAGCATTGGGGGATCTTTTAATTAGCTTCTGTGCCCCTTTATAACTATTTATTTTCTTACTCAAATTGTTCCTACTTTTAGCATTGGGGGATCTTTTAATTAGCTTCTGTGCCCCTTTGACATACCCCTATAATTGTGTTTTGTTTGTTTACTTTAATTTTATGGTTTGTTGTGTGTTTTGTTTTGTTTTGGCATTTTCTTACTTTCTGGCACTACAAGATGATCCAGGCTCGTCTTGTATATGGCTTTCCCTGCCTTAAAATCTGCCATTTCTCTAATGAGGTTTGTTCCTTTTATTGCAAATAATGTTGGATAACAAGATCTGGGCACTGGGTGTGCTCAGTGCTACTGGAGTGCCATTGCTTCTAGGTACTGTCAGTGGACAGAGCTAGGAAGTATATGTATGTATACTGACCTGTGTATACACACATATCTATTTATTTCTATTTCTTTCAATCAGTGTCTATTTTAAGCTAAACATGGGTTCATGTTGATGTTTTTGACTCTAATTGATCACTTAATGTTCATTCTGGCCTCCCCCTCCCCGTACTTATCTGCAAATGACCACATATAGTTCCTTTTCTCTTTAGTCATACAGTTTTCAGTCATTTCCAAAGTTACTTACATCAGCAGCTTTTTTTTTCTCACCCCCTTATTGAGGTTGTCTCATACATTTGTAGTACAGTTAGACTCTTTTGTCATAGCCTGTACTACATTCTGGCATTCTCCACCCTCCCAGTTGAATTCTTTTTTAATTTGCATACAGATAGGTTACTTGTAATATAAAGTTGTAGGAATTTTTACATAGAACTATAAGAATTGTCATTTGATTATCCCATTTGACTGTAGGGTAGTACCATATATCCACCACTATTGTGTTATGTAGAACAGCTTCATGCCCTACAAAATCCCTTGTGCTTTTCACTGAACCAACATTCCTTCCACCCCAAACCC